>NW_027532406.1:12600320-12899503 GCF_008692635.1 Crocuta crocuta
GCATTATATTAAAAAGTAGTTTATAATAATCCAAATTATCATAATTAATATTTAAATTAATAAAATAAAAAGAAAAGCTATGGAATTGAAGCATAGTTAATAGAGGCAAATTTAGTCTGAGTAAATAAGTAATGTCCCAAAGTTGAAATAAATTTCAACTTAGATAATGAAATACATATAATTTTGTATGTAATTCCTATAATTAACTTGAATATAAGAAACTATTAAGCAAAGAAGCAAAGTAGAGTTCAATTAAATAAAAACTATACAGAAAAACAAGATATTGGGCATTGGGAAGAAAATTCTTTCAGCAGGTCAATCACCTATTTTTTTCTATTTATTATTAGTATCTTTTTCTGGGCACAACAATATTTTTATTTTAATGTTCATTTAGTTTTGAGAGAGAGAGACAGCATGAGTGAGGAGGGCAGAGAGAGGGAGGTACAGAATCCAAAGCAGGCTCCAGGCTCTGAGCTGTCAGCACAGTGCCCGACACAGGGCCAAAACCCATGAACCATGATACCATGACCTGAGCTGAAGTCAGATGCCCAACAGACTAAGCCACCCCAGGCACCCTTTTGGGCACAAGAATATTTTGAAAGAATATTTTGGTTAGACACTTTTCGAATACGAATCCAATGTTATGATTGGTATATAGGATTTTTCAAAGTATTTAGAGTTACACATTCAGAAAGACACATTAAACCTACAGATAAAGTCCACAAAGCAAAGAAATGAAACTCCAGAAGATGAAGATATTGTTAGGACATAAATAATTTAGATGTATATCTGATGACTATATTCTCTAACATACACAAATGTCCTTTCAAGAAGTCAGAGCCACATTATTTGAGTTACAAAAGACAAAAAGTTTCTTACTAATACTATATTATCTTACACTTTATTTTCATTTAGTGCATATTTTATAAGTGAATGATTTCTGGAGCACCTGTGTGGCTGTCAGTTAAGCATCCGACTTTGGCTCAGATCATGATCTTATGGTTTGTGAGTTCAAGCCCTGTGTTGGGCTCTGTGGTGACAGCTCAGAGCCTGCAGCCTGCTTCAGATTCTGTCTCTCTCTCTCTCTCTGCCCCTTCCTACTCATGCTCTCTATCAAAATAAATAAACATTAAAAATAAGAAAATTCATAAATGATTTCTGTAACTAATAAAGAAATGGTTTGAAAAAATTAAATTATTTTCATGGCAGAGTTAACAAATGGAAAAAAAATTAGAGGGGTGCCTGGGTGGCTCAGTTAAGTGTCCAACTTTGGCTCAGGTCATGATCTCACAGTTAGTGAGTTTGGGCCCCTTGTCAGGCTCTGCGCTGACAGCTCAGAGTCTGGAGCTGGCTTCAAATTCTGTGTTTCCCTCTCTCTCTGCCCCTTTCCTGCTCATCCTCTGTAACTCTTTCTCTTAAAAATAAATGAACATTAAAAAGAAAATAAAAAGAATGTAAATGTAAAAAAAATTAGAGCAGTGATCAGCAGAAAGCAAGCTTTCATTTAGCATTAGCTATTATTTAACACTTAACTTGAGCATAACTAATCAGTGAAGCTTATAGAGCTCAAAATGAATCCTAAATCTTTAAGATTTCCCACTGCAAAACTAGAAAGGACAGAGATAAATAATCCAATCCAGGTGTCTTATATATGAGAAAGAGCTCAGATTTTCATACATAATTACTCATCACACATCATCATCATTACTGTGATAGTACCAGTCAACATAGCACTTTACAAAATTAACATGGAGCCTGCCCTACCCGCCTGGCCATTCATAACACAGCAAATGGCAAGCCAAAACTAACAATCCTGTAAGACCTGGAGCTCCTTCTCATGGGAGACTTTGGTGTTCAGTTTATGGTCTTTGTTAACCAGTGCAGAACTGCCAAACAGGCTCACACACTCTGGAAGGTGGTCACAGGATGTCTTCTTGTGTTTCCTGTTTCCTGTGTTGCCTTTAGATTTTCAGAAAATGATAGGAAGGGCATTTTTCATAAGACTCTATGACATTCTTTCTAATGTGGTGATCTCAATGGAAGACGAGGGTCGACTCCAGAGAATTCAGAGTTTTGTGGTGAAGAAAGGGCTGATTAAGTTTGAAAACAAAGCAGTTTGATAAACTTGGCTCTGGAATTCATGGTAAGCAAGCCAACTCAGTGCTCACCTTGATATCACACACACACACAATATAATTTTTAAGACCAAAATAAACTTATTTTCTTCCAAAATTACCTTTGGTTTTCTTTTTTTCAGTTATAACTCTAACTCACACTAACATTTCAAAGGCAGTGAAGACCCTTTAAAGAAGTGTATGTTTACAAAAGAAGGTGTGTGTAGTTATTTAGATATTTTAGATGGACATATCGCTGCTTCATGCTGAAATTATCAAGTCATTCATTACACCATTATCTGATTTAAGTCTCAAGTTTTCATAACCTCCTTAATGCTTTCTTCTTGGGATTGGCATTATATAGATGGTAATAAACCAATTCAATGCCATTAGGGATACTACTGGAACATGTTTGCCCCTCCTTTACATTTTTCAAACTCCTTCACAATTGCTGGGTACCAAAACCAAGCCAGTGAAGCAGACAAGGGCAGGATTATCAGTCACTTCACAGGTGAATAAACATAGGTTTAGAGACGCCAAGTGACTTGGCAGGTGGATGCTAGGTGGCAGGGCTAAGACCATACTTTAAGTCCTGCCTCTCACTGTTGTACCTGCATCAGTCTGGATGGCCTACGTGATGCTAAAGGGACAAACAATCTCCAGATTCAGAGGCTCAAAACAGCAAAGAGATTTCTTGCTCTTAATGCAAGTCTATCAGAAGATATCTGGGGCTTTCTTTAGTTCTCTCTCTCTCTTTCTGCAACCCAGGATATTGTACAATCCACTATCTGGAAAGGTGCCTGTCACTGGGACACTGAGAGAAAATTATAGCAAATTACACACTTGCTCTTAAAGCTGTGGCACAAACACTTCTGTTCATGGTTCATTGGCCAAAGCATGCCTCCCAGTTGTGAGGAACTGCAAATGGGCAAAACTATGAGGCAGTGAACCAAACCAGAAATATTTTGTGAATGTCACTGACTACAATAGTCAGTCCTTCAAGGCCCCAAATATTCAATTCGTTCTCCTTCCATAGGCAATATATACTCACCCGTCCCTGAAGGAGAAAACCTCAAACTGCCATTTAGTAAGGACAACAAGTGCAATGAGCAGGACCTATGGATGACACAGTGTAGTCTCTACATCAGGGAGAAATACACTTCATGTCTGGGTGTGGCTCCTCTTGAACCAAAAGACCTATAAAACCGAAAAGACAAGTCATCTGCTTGCCGAACATCTAGTACACATTGGTGAAACGTGTTCAGGGTAACTTCAGTAACTATTCCTATTGAGAAAAGAGGAGAATGGGAGACACAGCACTGTTTTCTACAGCAGGTGTGAAATTCCAGGGGGCAGATCTTTTAAGGATCCTCTATCTCAAAGGGAGAGAAAAGTTTCTTTGATTAGACCTACAAGGGGCTTTCCAGTCCATTTATTCTCCATGGCTCTTTGTTCTATCCTGTAAAAAATTCCATCTTTGTCTAAGGATGAACAATGGTGACCTTGTTGGGACACTGAACAACTTTTTCAGGTGGCTACATTTGCAGAAGGAGAAGAACAAAGATACTATGGCAAGTTTCTCTTAAAACCAGATGTGTGCAATTTAAGACTCTCTTTATTCTTTGGTGAAGAATATTACAGACTTCTTATATTTTTGGTGTTAAAATACCCTTTCCTGTGGCCTTCTATATCAGCAGCATGGTAGATTTCATGAACAGTGATTTCTCTCACTATTGAACAAGTTTGGCTGAAATATAAGTTTTTCATGAAGTATAACTTTGTAGAATTGCTGAGATCTCAGCAAAGAAGAAATATCTTTAAGGGACTAAAAACAGAGTAACAACAAAAACAACCAACCAAGCAAAAACAAAAAACAAAAAACAAGAGCTGAAACACATGCCCAGGCACATACACAAATGGTTTTGTCCTGCCAGTGGCAAGTCAAAGGACCTGCACCTGAGATTTCAACATTATATCTGGGAATCTTGGCTAACTGTTCTCAGGTGACCAGAGCCTTATGGCTCCCAGCAGAAGCATATGCAAATCCTCCCTGGAAGAAAGTTGAGATTAGCTACATATGAACATTCAATTAAAGGTTACAAAGCATAAGGAAATGAGTCACCATGAGTAAATGTCCATGGAAACATCAAATTAATATCCTCAAAAACTACGAATAGTAGAATGACTGGATACAGAATATAGGGTAATTAAGAAAAAGATTTACGTTAAAAATAGAATCATAGGAATGCACAGGCAATAAAAGATTACACAAAATGACAAGGAAGAGAACAAAAAGTAACTAAAGTGGAACTGTTAAAATGAAAAATGTAACTGTTGAAATAAACTCAGTGGTTGAATTTAAGAGGAAATCAGACACAGATAAAGAAATTGCAAGATGGAAAAAATACTCAGAATTCAGCACAAAGAGGAAAGAAAATGGAGAATATAAAATAAAGGCTAGGAGATAAAGACAAAAGAATGAGATTTAACCTATGTCTAATTGTAGTCCCTAAATGACAGAATACAGAAAATAGAGAGACAATTTTTAAAGAGTTAATGCTTAAGGATGAAGGGCATAAATCTGAAGTGACAAGATACATGCATAGTGAAATAAAGCCGTCGTTAAACACTAGAAACATTTCTTTTAAAATTAGGAAGAAGACAAGCATGCCCACTTTTACTGCTTCCACTGAACACCCTATTAGCAGCCTGCCCTAGCAACTGCAGTAGGTCAGGAGGAGAATAACAAGAGTTAGAAACAAAAGAAACAAAATTGTTATCATGGACACTTAGTTGAACCCTGCACTTGGCCCTCTTCAAACTTACCATTTATTAGAAATAGTAAAAGAAAGTAATTTATGAAGGATAAACTGGTATTTGGATATAATACCAACAAACGAAAATCGGGATTATTTCTATACACTAGCCACAAACAAAAAATTTTTTTAAAACAATTGTTTAAATAGTAAGAAGAGATATAAGGAATAAAAAAATGTGGAACAAAAGATATGCAGAGCCTATATGGAAAAAAACTATAAAATTCCTACTGAAAGACATTGAGGAAGCTCTAAATTTGCAGTGTTTGTGATGTTCATGGATAGGAATGCTAAATACCCTAAATATATAAGTTTCTTCTAAATTCAATACAGCTTTAGGGGGCTCCTGGGTGGCTCAGGTGGTCAAACATCAGACTCTTACTTTTTTTTTTTTTTTTTAGAGAGGGAGAGGGAGATAGAGAGAGCAAGAGAGCGAGCATGAGTGGAGGAAGGACAGTGAGATAAGGAGACAAAGAACTTGAAGTGGGATCCATGCTCTGCACTGTAGCACAGAGCCCAAAGTGGCAACTAATGGGAGATCATGATGTGAGTCAAAGTCAGACGCCCAACCGACTGAGCCACCCAGGAGCCCCAAGCATTAAACTCCTGGGCTCAGGTTATGACCCCAAAGTCTTGGGATTGGACTCTGGGGAGTGAGGAGCCTGTTTGAGATTCAACCTCTCTATCTCAACCCATACCCCCATCCCCTGCTCACCTGGAGTTCTCTCTCTCTAAATAAAAAAAAAAAAAAATTAGTTAAATTTAGTAAAATCACGATAAAAATTCCAACAGACTTCTTTTTTGTTTCTTCAGAACTTGAGAAGTTGATTCAAAATCTTACACAAGTGACCAGAGGCCCAGTAATAGCCAAGATACTCTTGAGAAGGAGAAAACAATGGTAACTTTTATAAAAAGAACCATTTCTAGAACCAAAGCAGGAAGAGAAAAATTTGTCCTACACCTAATTGATGGTATTCATGCACCTAAAGAAAAAAAACTTCCTAGAGAAGGAGCTGAGTCTGTCTGGGAAACTTGAAATGGTTAAGAGAGACAGTGAGGGATGGTGGGAAGCCCAGAGAGCAGCATCAGAGAAAAAATTGAGGAAGCGAATCTGCAAGGGTGCCTCTCTGTCAGACATAGACACACCCAGGTCTTGCAGTGTGATGTCATAGCATCATATCTACATTAGCAGTTTGCAAAAATATTTGCGTAAAACTCCTAAGAGAATTGTTAAAATTTTTTTACCCATTAATGTATTTTTAAGATGGCATCTCTTACATTTTAGCATATCTTTAAATAGTTACAAAGGCTATGCTTGCTGGTGTATTGAAAATAATTACAATTTGCAATTTAAATATTAAGTGTATCTAATGGAACCCAAAATGTTAAAGATTTGATACTCAGCCACCATCACCCATTTAGAAAATACGTGAACCGCTTTATCTCTAAATTGGAGATTTTACATTGTTCCTTTTCCTACCTGAGCTTCTATTTTCATTCCACTTTCTTCACAGAATTTTATGCTTATATAAAATATTTTTATGCTTGAGGTCTTCAATGCTCATCCTATCATGGTTCTCTTCAGCGAGCATGTAAATGTAAATTGGAATTTTTTGCAGTTTTGCATTTCATGTGAATATAAGACTTAATGGTCAAGAGGGTTTTTTGGATTGCAATATTAAAATTAGTAGTATTATACAATTGATAACAAAATAAGCATATTGCAAATGATAATGGATCAATATCAAACATCCAAAATTTTCCTGGAAATGAATCTCATAATAAGATAGATGAGTCCTGCTTTCCTCAGTTAGTTTATGTATCCATGGGAAAATATTAAATAATGCCAAAATGAGACCGTTTTCAGCATCAAAAGTCTACATTTGCTTTTCATTTTTATACATGTAAGCATTGAGCTCCTTGTTCATTGCTTATAGCAACATCAATAGCAATAAATTTAATTGTCCCTTTGGCCCTCACATGGTTTTTGTCCCCCAGAGCAATGCTGTAGGGATGCTTAACAGTGACACCTTTCTTTTGTCACTTGGGATAAGGTAGCCATGAAAAGAGAATCAATGTGAGGCCCAGACAACAGTTACCTTAGGTAAGTTAATTTTTGGATGGGGAATGTAAGTTGAAGATCTTGACAATGATTGCTTTAAAACTGCCCAAGCTCATTTAAACTTTGGAAAGCCCTTGTGCCCCACACTTTGAGGACCACTGATTCAAGTCATGTAACTAATTCCTCTGACTGATTTGCTTGCTCAGTAAGCAGCCCTCTGATTTTAATGCCATTTGAATGTCCGTAGGCCTATGTGTAATATGCAGTAACACACATGAACAGTTAAAGCTCCAATCGCACTTCACTTTATCCCTATCTGCTAACAAACCTCCCGTCCTTTACAAATTCTACCTCCCCCACCTGCCACCCAAGCTTCCAAGCTCCAAGCAGTGGCTCTTAAGTGTTCAAAGATAAATCCATGTGGCCAGTTCTCCTCTCTCACTGGGCATAGGCACCAACCAACGCATTACAGCTGTACTTTCAGAGTTTCACATAGTAAAATGTACTAGAAATGAATCAAATGTAAGTCCAATTTTGGAAGCCAAAAATATATTGTTACTTTGCTAAGTAAGAATCTTTTAAAATACTATACATTAACACCATTGTTTAACTGGTAAAAGAATATTTCAAATACCTTAGAATGATTTCTTATTATGACATGTTTGAGGCACACAAAAGAATATATGCAATATCTATGTAAATCTCTAGGTAAACATTAAAATAAATACCTGGGAACCCATTACCCAGCTCAAGTATGAAAACATTTCTAGTAGCTTTATATCTGCATGCTCTGTATCCATCCCATCCCCCTACCTTTCTCCCAGAGATAGTCACTATCCTGAATTTTGTTCTTAGCACTCTCTAATTTAAATATAAGCTTTTATCACATGAATGTGTTCCTAAACAATATTTTGTTTAGATTCTCTTATTCAGCATTGTAAAAATTATATATTCCAATACTCTGCAACTTGCTTTTTTCATTCAATATTTCCAAGATTCAGCCATGATGTTACATGTATCTATGGTTTATTCATTTTTACTGGTATATTTCATTGGGTATGCCAACACAATTTTTTAAATCTATTTTCCTGAAGCGAACATTTGGATTTGTTTTATATTTTTGCTACTACAAACAATGTTGCTGGTACACGTTTATAAGAATTTCCCTAAGGATATTTGTACCTAAGAGTAGAATGGCTAGGTATATACATTTTTAACTTTACAAGATAGTTCTGAATTTTTTCCAAAGTGATTCAACAAATTTACATATTCTATCAGTGTATAATGTCTTTTTGACCTGTAACTTCACCAGACCTTAGTATTATCAAGCTCCTTAATATTTACCAATCTAGTGACCATCAAATATCATCTTATTAGGATCTTAATCTGTAAATTGATAATATGCAAATGTACAGACTCAAACTGGTAATAAAGTTGAGCAACTTTTCCATTTTGTTTGCCATTTGGGTGTAATCTCCTACAAAATGCCTACCATAACTTTTGATCCATTTTCCAGTTGGATTTTTATTAATTTGTAGTTTTTTATTTTTAATCCAGGTACTAATTATTTTTCAGTGGTAGGTGATATATCTTGACTATAGCCAACTCTAGTCACATAAGCTTTTCTCATTCAGTTCTCAGTGTTCTGTGGGTCCTGTATATCTGCCCATAGGTGCTGATGTTTCCTTCCTATGAGTAAGAGTTCCTCATGCTTGAGTGAGACCATCAGTTTACAAAGCAGTCTTACAAATCTTATCTCATTTGAGTCTCCCAACAACTTTTAAAAAACGAGACAGGGGCCAAGATGGTGGAGCAGCATGGAAGTTTCCTGCTTCTCTCATCCCTGAAATGCAGCTAGATCAGCACCAACCCATTTTGCACACCTAGAAAATTGGTCTGAGGATTAATACAACAATCTGCATAACGTAAGCCACAGAACTTGGCAGGTACATGGCATGGAGAGGTAAAGTGGGAAGAGAGAAGCAGCAGAGGGTAGGGGGCTGTTTTTGCTTGCAGAGAGGGGGCAGAGATGGGGGGAGAGTACAGGAAAAGCATCTCCCCCAAAAGCAGCTGGAAAGAAAAAGAAAGAGCGGAAACACCCATAAGGGACTGAACAAGAAAAGGAGAAAGGAGAAAGAAGAAAGGAAAAGGTTTCAATATGATTAGGACTCTATAAACAGGGAGACACAGTGTTGAGAGGGATTAAATACCATTAGGACTCTATAAACAGGGAAGGGCAGAATCTGAAACCGCAGCTTGATATCTGGTGGAGCTCTGGTGGGAAGAGCAAATCCGCAGGAGCATACAGTGAGGTCCAAGGGGCTCAGGCCACATGGGGAGAGGCAGTTTCCCTGCTGGGAGGACATTTGGTAGAGGCTGTGCAGCCTCCCCACAGGCAAAGGTCCCAGCAGACCCCAGAGAAGAGCCACATTCGCTGGTGTTGGAACAAGGATGTTAAGAGTTCACTGAAGCCTGACACCAGATGTGTCTTGTGATTGACTATAATCTCTGAAATGCTCCTGCTACACAATCATGCAAAATTTTTCTGGGGCAGGCTAGCACACGGCCACAGTCTCTGGGCATCTGTGGCAGCGCAGTTGTACCAACATTCCCGGGGCAGGCCAGTATTTGGCCATTGCTTGGGTAGACCCTCACCCAGAGGTTTTGGGGCAGGCCCAAGCCACAAGGCCCTTAGAAGTGAGGGGTTTGGAAACACAGCCACATCTGAGATAAAATTCAGAAGGGAGGTGCCACCCGGCAGGATGACAGCTTGGTTGCAGACAGTGTAGAAGTGGTGAGTGGATGGAAGTCAGACAAAAGGAAGGGTGCTTGATTGTTGGTTGATGAGAGCACAGAGTTTTCATGCTAGAGACTGGGTAGCTGGATGATGCCATTTTCACCCCTCTTGCGCTTGTACACACACATGTACATGTGCCACAATGATTCACTCCAGTAAGCCAAGCAGCGCCATCTAGTGGAAAACAGAACCATTATACCAAGACCTGTCTTCTGCACCAACCAAGCCCTAGAGGAACACCAGAAATGTCTCCCCTGCTGAGTTTATAGACTATAAAGTGCTTCATAGTTTGACTTCTAGGGGAAACTGGATCTAATTTCATTTATATTTCATTCTATTCACTTGTTAACCATTCAATTTTTTCTTTTTCTTTTCTTATTCTTGAATACAGAAAGAGAAAAAAATTATTTTTCTAAAAAATATTTTACTTTATTTTTCTACTATATTTTTATTTTTGCAGTATTTTATTCCATTTTACTTTCATCATTTCATTTCATTCTATTTTATTGTATTCATTTTTTAAAACTTTTCAAACATTTTCCTTTTTTCCCCTTTTTTATTTTCCTTTTTTTCCTTTTTTCTTTTCTTTTTTCCCCTTTTTCCTCTATTCTATCAAGCTCTTTCAACAACCAGACCAAAACATACCTAGAATGTGCATACTTTATTTGCTTTTTTGTGTTGTTTTTAATTTTTTAATTTTAATTTTTTATTTTATTCTTTTTCTTTCTTCAAAATGATTAAACAAAGGAATTCACCCCAAAAGAAAGAACAGGAAGAAATGACAACCAGGGACTTAATCAACACAGAATAAGCAAGATGTCTGAACAAAAATTTAGAATCATAATAATAAGAATACTAGCTGGGGTTTAAAATAGCACAGAATCAATTTCTGTGGTGATAAAAGAAGTAAAATCTAGTCATGACGAAATTAAAAATGCTATAACAAATGCAATCTCAAATGAATGCCACAGCGGCAAGGATGGATGAAGCAGAGCAGCAAATCAATGGTATAGAGGACAAACTTATGGAGCAAAATAATGAAGCAGAAGAAAAAGAGGGAAACTAAGCAAAAGAGCACAATATAAGAATTAGAGAACTCAGTGACTCATTAAAAAGGAATAACATCTGAATCATAGGGGTCCTAGAAGATGAAGAGAGAGGAAAAAAGGGTAAAAGATATATGTGAACAAATTATAGGGGAAGACTTTCCTAATGTGGGGAAAGATACAGACATCCAAACCCAGGAAGCACAGAGAACTCCCATTAGATCCAACAAAAACTGACCATCAACAAGGCATTTCATAGTCAAATTCACAAAATACACAGGCAAGGAAAGAATTATGAAAGGAGCAAGAGAAAAAAAGTCCTTAACCTATAAGGGAAGACAGATCAGGTTTGCAGCAGACTTATCCACAGATATTTGGATAAATTCAATGTGCTGAATCAGAAAAATATGCAGGCAAGAATTCTTTACATAGCAAGGCTATGATTCAAAATAGAAGGAGAGATAAAGAGTTTCCCAGACAAACAAAAACTAAAGGAGTTCGTGACCACTAAACCAGCCCTGCAAGAACTTTTAAGGGGCATTCTCTGAGGGGAGAAAAGATGAAACACAACAAAAAAGACAAAAAGCAACAAACACCAGAAAACATGATCAGAAACTCCAACTCTACAGGCAACACAATGGCAATAAATTCATATCTTTCAGTACTCACTCTAAATGTCAATGGATTAAATGCTCCAATCAAAAGACATAGTGTAATAAAATGGATAAGAAAACAAGATCCATCTATATGCTGTTTACAAGAGACCCACTTTAGACCTAAAGACACCTTCAGATTAAAAGTAAAGGGATAGAGAACCATCTATCATGATAATGGTCATCAAAAGAAAGCTGGAGTAGCCATACTTACATCAGACAATCTAGACTTTAAAGATTGTAACAAGAGATGAAGAAGGGCATTATATCATCATTAAGGGGTCTACACACCAAGAAGTCTTAACAATTATAAACATTTATGCCTCTAATGTGGAACACCAAATATATAAATCAATTAATCACAAACATAAAGAAACTCATTGACAATAATACCATAATAGTAGGGAACTTCAACACCCCACTTACAGCAAAGGACAGATCATATAAGCAGAAAATCAACAAGGAAACAATGGCTTTGAATGACACACTATATCAGATGGACTTAACAGATATATTCAGAACATTTCATCCTAAAGCAGCAGAATACACATTCTTCTCAAGTGCACATGGGAGGTTCTCCAGGATAGATCACATATTGGGACACAAATCAGCCCTCAACAAATACAAAAGATCGAGAACATACCATGCATATCTTCAGACTATTATGCTATGAAACTCAAAATCAACCATAAGAAAAAATTTGGAAAGGCAACAAATACTTTCAGACTAAGGAACATCCTACTAAAGAATGAATGGGTTAAACAAGAAGTGAAAGAGGAGATTAAAAAGTACATGGAAGCCAATGAAAATAATAACACCACAGTGCAAAATTTCTGGGACTCAGCAAAGGTGGTTATAAGAGGGAAGTATATAGCAATCCGGGCCTTCCTAAAGAAGGAAGAAAGGTCTCAGATGCACAACCCAATCTTACACCTTAAAAAGCTGGAAACAGAAGAGTAAATAAAACCCAAAACCAACAGAAGATGGGAAATAATAAAGATTAGAGCAGAAACATGGGGCACCTGGGTGGCTCAGTCGGTAGGGCATCTGACTTTGGCTCAGGTCATGATCTCACAGTCCATGAGTTCGAGCCCTGTGTCGAGCTCTGTGTTGTCAGTTCAGAGCCTGGAGCCTCCTTCGGGTTCTGTGTCTCCCTCTCCCTCTGCCTCTCCCCGACTCACTCTTTGTCTCTCAAAAAATGAGTAAACTTTAAAAATAATTTTTAAAAAAGTTTAGAGCAGAAATCAATGCTATCAAAATTAAAAAAACAAAATCAAAATGAAACAAAACAAAAAAAACCATAGAACAGATCAATGAAACCAAGAGCTGGTTCTTTGAAAGAATTAACAAAATTGATAAACCTTTAGTCAGTTTGATCAAAAAGAAAAAGGAAAGGATCCAAATAAATAAAATCAAGCATGAAAGAGGAGAGATCACAACCAACAATGAAGAAATATAAGCAATAATAAGAGAATATTATGAGCACTTGTATGCCAATAAATTGGGCAATCTGGAAGAAATGGAAAAATTCCTAGATACATATTAACTACCAAAACTGAAACAAGAAGAAAAAAAGTTGAACAGACCCATAACCAGTAAAGAAATTGAATTAGCAATCAAAAATCTCGCAAAAAACAAGAGCCCAGGGCTGGATGGCTTTCTAGGGGAATCCATGTAAAGAAGAGTTAGCACCTAATTTTTTGAAGCTGTTCCTTCCAAAAAATAGAATTGAAGGAAAACTTTCAAACTCATTTTATAAGGCTAGCATTACCTGGATTCTAAAACTAGACAAAGACCCACTAAAAAGGAGAACTACAGATCTATTTCCCTGATGAACATGAATGCAAAAAATCTCAACAAGATACTAGCCAACCAGATCCAACAACACAGTAAAAGAATTATTCACAATGATCAAGTGGGATCAATACCTGAGATGCAGGGCTGGTTCAGTATCTGCAAATCAATCAGTGGGAAATACCACATTAATAAAAGAAAGGACAAGAACCACATGTCCTCTCAATAGATGCAGAGAAAGCATTTGACAATATATAGCATCGTTTCTGGATAAAAACTCTCAAGAAGGTAGGGAGATAAGGATCATACCTCAAGATAATAAAAGCCATATACAAAAGACATACCACTAATATCACTAAAACTGAGAGCTTTCCCCCGAAGGTCAGGAACACAACAGGGATGTCCACTCTCACCACTGTTATTCAACATAGTATTGGAAGTCCTAGCCTCAGCAATCAGACAACACAAAGTAATAAAAGGCATCCAAATTTGCCAGAAGAAAGTCAAACTTTCGCTCTTCACAGATGACATGATACTCTATATGGAAAACCCAAAAAATTCCACCACAAAACTGCTATTACTGATCCATGAATTCAGCAAAGTCACAGGATATAAAATCAATGCACAGAAATCAGTTGCATTTTTATACACCAATAATAAAGCAACAGAAAGAAATCAAGGAATCTATCCCATTGACAATTTCACCAAAACCCATAAAATACCTAACAATAAACCTAACCAAAGATGTGAAAAATCTATACACTGAAAACTATAGAACGCTTATGAAAGAAATTGAAGAAGACACAAAAAATGTAAAAATATTCCATGCTCATGGACTGGAGGAACAAATATTGTTAAAATGTCAATACTACCCAAAGCAATCTACATATTCAATGCAATTCTTATCAAAATAACACCAGCATTCTTCACAGAACTAGAACAAACAATCATAAAATTTGTATGGAACCAGGAAAGAGCCTGAATAGCCAAAGCAATCCTCAAAGAGGAAACCAAAGAAGAAGGTATCACAGTCCCAGACTTTAAGATGTATTACAAAGCTGTAATCAGCAAGACAGTATGGTACTAGTACAAAAACAGACATTCAGATCAATGGAACAGAATAAGAACCTAGAAATGGACCCACAAACGTATGGCCAACTGATCTTTTACAAAGCAGGAAAGAATATCCAATGCAATAAAGACAGTCTCTTTAGCAAATGGTGTTGGGAAAACTGGACAACAACATGCAGAAAAATGAACCTGGACCACTTTCTTACACCATACCCAAAAATAAACTCAAAATGGATGAAAGACCTAAGCGTAAGACAGGAAGCCATCAAACTACTAGAGGAGAAAGCAGGCAAAAACCTCTTTGACCTCAGCCACAGCAACTACTGACTCAACATGTCTTTGGAGGCAAGGGAAACAAAACCAAAAATGAACTATTGGGACTACCTCAAGATAAAAAGCTGTTTCCACAGTGAAGGAAACAATCAGCAAAACTAAAAGGCAATCAACAGAATGAGAGAAGGTATTTACAAATAACATTTCAGATAAAGGGTTAGTATCCGAAATCTATAAAGAAATTATCAAACTCAACAGCCAAAAAACAAATAATCCAGTGAAGAAATGGGCAAAAGACATGAATAGACACTTTTCCAAAGAAGACATCCAGATGGCAAAAAGACACATGAAAAAATGCTTAACACACAGGGAAATACAAATCAAAACCACAATCAGAATGGCTACACTAATCAGAATGGCTACAATTAACAACTCAGGCAATGATAGATATTGGCAAGGATGTGGAGAAAGAGATAATCTTTTGCATGCTGGTAGGAATGCAAACTGGTGCAGCCTCTCTGGAAACCAGTATGGAGTTTCCTCAAAAAATTAAAAATAGAACTACCGTACAAGCCAAAAATTGCACTACTAGGTATTTATCCAAGGGATACAGGTATGCTGATTTGAAGTGGCACTTGCACCCCAATGTTTATAGCAGCGCTATAGAGCCCAAATGCTCATGGGCAGATAAATGGATAAAGAAGATATGGTATTTATATATAATGGAGTACTACTTGGCAATCAAAAAGAATGAAATCTTGCCATTTGCAACAACATGGATGGAACTAGAGGGTACTATGCTAAGTGAAATTAATGGGTCAGAGAAAGACAAATATCATACGACTTCACTCATATGTGGAATTTGAGATACAAAATGGATGAACATAAGGGAAGGGAAGCAAAAACAATATAAAAACAAAGAGGGGGACAAAACATAAAAGGTTTTTAAATACAGAGAACAAACTGAGGGTTGCTGGAGGGCTTATAGGTGGAGGAATGGGCTAAATGGGTAAGGGGCATTAAGGAAGACACTTGTTGGGACGGGCACTGGGTGTTATACATAGGGGATGAATCACTGGAATCTACCTCTGAAGTCATTATTGTACTACATGCTAATTAACTTGGATTTAAATAATAAAATAAAACAACAAAACAAAAGAAAATTAGCTGGGTGGGGCACCTGGATGGCTCAGTTGGTTAAGAGTCCAACTCTTAATTTTGGCTCAGGTCAATGATCTCATAGTGGAGCCCCCTGTCAGGCTCTGCACTGAGAGCATCGAGCCTGCTTGGGATTTTCTCTCTCCCTCTCTCTGCCCCTCCTCTGCTCTCTAAATAAATAAATAAATAAATAAGAACTTAAAAAAAAAACCTAGCTGGCTATTATTATACTTGTTTTATAGATAAGGACACTGAGTGGCTTGCCCAAGGTCATAGAGCTAATGAGTCCTCAGATTCTGTATTCCATTTCCTCCTTATGATTATATGATGCTTCTGCTATTTGTAGATTATGCCCTATGCATTTAAACAAATGTTGCACCTCTGTTTAGCCTCTTTACTTCAGTTTCTTCATTTTTTCCTTTTTTTGGTGTATAATTCAAAATACAATTCTAGTCTATGAAGTTCATTTTAAATGCATTACCTACAAGATAACACATGAATAAAGGAAGCACAAAGAGAATTATTTAATAGAATTTTTTAAAGAGAGTCTAGGAGGATATTAGAAACTACAACAGTTACCTGTTCTGGGGAAAACCACATTTAAAAAATAATGGGTCTATTATGTAAGAGAGCTGATTTCAAGTTCAACATTTTCCTTTCTTTTGGACTTTCAGAGAGTTAAAAAGGGGAATGTAGGGAATAAAGAGAAGAAAAATATGTTTTAACATTTATTCATATTATCTAAATTGTCTATGTCAAATACTGATTTTATATTTATTAATTATTAAATATTATATATTTGTTGTATTAGAGATAAGAGATACTTATAATTAGTCTTAAATGTTGAACTTATCATGGCAAGTAATATCGGTAAAACAGTAATGCCATCATTCAACCTTCAGCTGAAGCTTTTATACTTGGGCAATTAGGTGGGGATCCATCAACTGTGGGAGCCCAAGGAGGGTAGGATGCTAGCTCTTGAGTGAGAGATGCCCAAATATTATCTTTCAAACAGTTGAGGTGACAAAACGTAGTACTTCTTACTTTCTGGGAGTTGTTAGATTCATCCATCCATTCACCAATTTTCTAACCAAACTACTGCTTGTGAAATCTTTAACCTCTTCTAGTTTCCATCTATTTTTATGTACGTCACATACATCAGAGAAAACTATGTTGAAACTACCAGAAGGACCTGGGGATAAATAAGGAAACAGCATTCCTACTCAGAAGTATTTTAATCATCATATACTAGTTTTATCTTTAGCACTTTCCTGGGCGCATCCCTTGATGAATAATAAAGAGATGGGACTACATCATATCTTCTCCAAGGAGAAAGGTCTTTAATAGCAACTGTCAATTCTACAGAGAATTACTAAATATGACTTTTCCTAGATCTCTTTCTTCAAGTATTATAAATAAATGTATCTCCAGTTAGTATTTATCAAATATTCCTACATCAGTGTCCAATTTTAAATTGGTTGGCTTGCCTCTGTTCCCATGAAGTGATGGCTTCTGTAACTATTTTGGTCTAAGAGCTGTGTGTGTTATATGAGAAATAATATATGTCTGATGATGAGCTCCGTGTGTATTTCTTTTATGAGTCAGGGATTGTACTAGGCTCATGCTGCTCACTCTGAGTAGGGAATAATTATACCACAAAGTGGTAAGCATAAGAGAGGAGCACATTGGGGGAAGGGTACCTGATGAGTCTGGAATTCAGACCTGTGTTTGGAAAGAATGTGGTGAACTCATTGTGTTGGTAATTTTCAGCTGTCCATATTTTAGAGTTGTGTGTAAGGATATGGGTCATCTGTAATGACCCATACATTCCTAATTGTAAGGGGATGTCATTCCTATCTGGGCAGCTTCTATTATCATCTAGTCCAAAAGGCCTCAAAGAGGCAAATTACTTATTTGAGAGGAAGGGCACTCTTCATATTTTCAGAAGTAAATCTTTGAACTAACTGCTTAAAAAAGGGCCTTGTGGATACTGTGACCATACAATTTAATATCCACTTTGTCCGGAAAAGTGCACGATTGGTGGGACATTGAGACAACAAACCCAAGTAGGGAATGTCTCAGGCAAATAAAAAACATAGTCACCCTATTTATGGAAGGAAAAGCACCCAACGTCTTCTTCTATGAGGTTGTGGGCACGAGAGTTGATTTGGTTGGTTTTTCCCTTAGGAGGAAAAACTTCAGAAGTCAAAGCGGTGTCCCGTTTCTTTTTAAGAGTTAGTTAGGATAGGCCAGGATAATGGATTCTAAGGACCTTACAGGGTTCTGAAATTTGTAGCACTTCAATTTTGATTTTTAAAGATTCCATACTTTTGCATTATGATTAATAACAAAACTGCTAAAAAAGACTTTGTATGGGTCTTTAGGGACAGCAAAAAATGGGGCTCTGGGGAAATAATACCTCATTCTGCCATCACCTTGGATGCTGGTGCAAAAGAGTAAGGAAAGAAGTATTTTGCACGAAAAGAGTAGACTACTTTCAAGAAAGAAGTCTTTGCAAGAACAGACTACTTATGTGTGTGCAGTGGGGGTATCCGGAATTACAAAGAATTCCGGGGACAAAAGAAACGACCTTGCGAAATGTCTGACAAGGAATCTCACCAGCTTGATCAACAGGGCCGTGGTCTCCACTGACCTGAGTGACAATGCTGTGCGGTGTGCGGGCGCTGGGAGCAGTGTCCCTTGGTTCTCTGGGAATGAGGTCTTGGGCTCCTGGCGACACCCTGCGTCCCTGGGTCGTCCGCAGGAACGCAGGGACGGCAGCCTTGAGGCAGCCTTGAGTCAGCCATGGACGGCCTCGGCCGGGATTCCGGCAAAATGCACTCGGTGCAAGGGGCGTGCCTCGAAAACCACCTGCCTAAACCCTGTGCGGGGCCAGGTGCGCTCAGTGGCCAACGCTATCCCCATGGCCCCGCCCACTGCTGTCCCAGGCCCGCCCACTCCGCAGTTAGTGCCTTACACCCTCCCGCGGCGCTCCACTTCCCCGCCGGCTCTGAGGGCTCGGGTCTCCGCTCGCTTCCGCGCGGGAGGCCGGGGCGCGGGGCGTTGCCACTGCGCGTGCGCCCTCCGTCTGGAGGCCCTGCGCCCCTCCCCCTGCGGCCGGACTTGGTACGGNCGCCTGGCTGGCCTTCCCGACCAACAGGTGAGTGAGGAAGGGCCGGGCTTCCAGTCCTCAAGCCACCGTTTTGCCTCGTCGAGAAAGCCCCCACTCCGCGTCCCGTATTCAGCCGTGGCCAGAAACAAAGGGACGGGCTAGGAGACCGCACTTTTGAGGCTCCAGTGGAGCTTGGAAATCTCCTCACCCCTCCCCCCCCGCCCCCGATTTCTTTTGGAGGAGACAGACCCGAACGGGGAAGCGATGCCAGAGTTCCGCGGTGCGTTCCCGGGCGCCCCTGCCGGCTGCTTCCTTCCACCCCCAGGGTTTGGATCCCAGTGTGAGGGACACGGGGGAATGGGGGTCCCGGGATTTTCTAGAACCCCATCCAAGGCCAAGGGAGGACGGTTTGCTTATTGCTCGATTTGACAGAAAGCACAATTACTGGAGCGATGTCCGCACAAAACATAAACTCGGTGGGGCAGGGTGGAGTGGCAAACCGCAACCTTGGGAACCTTAGAAAAAGTTGGTTTTAAAGTGGATTCTTTTCGAATCGGATAAGAGGGAAGTTTGATGTTTCACTATTTCGCCATGTAAAGTGTGTGTTAGATATCTTTTTACTTGATAGAGACCAACGCGGTTTCTTAGGGAAATCAGTTATTAAAATGTTACATTTTCCCCTTAACCATAACTGTAGAGCCTTAAAACTGATGTCTTTATGCTTGATCTTCCCTTTAGTTCAATCTCCACCTTCTTTTACCTAGTTCTGAAATAGAATAAGTCATATGAAAATACCAGTTTTGTAGGTCAAAATTAGTAGCACTTTTCTATAGTCCGACCTATTCGTTTTGATTAAAAACCTGGGAAAACCTTTGCTTAGAAACCTTTTATTTTGTTTAGAAACCTCAGCAGGTACAAAATTGTTAGAAATTCTTCAGTAATACTGAGGAAAATAAAGCAAGACAGTAAGAACCATTATGCAAGTTTTCTTTTGTCCCACTCCTTTATTAGTAATGCTGTTTTATGCCATCATTTTAAAAAATTTTGGACATTTTGATGTAAAATACTTTCCTGTCCTGTTATGTACTTTGTTCTGATAACAGAATCTTGATTTCTAGTGAATTGGCAATCTTTTGAGTTTCTCATGTGTATTACATCGGTGCTGGTGTAGTCATATATTTATTTCGCTGTGTGCAGCAGTAATATTTAGGAATTATACAATAGACAAGTGGATAAGGTTATGAAAGAAGTTTAGCTATGTGGAATGAAAACAAATATTTAAATATACATAAGGGCTGGATTATTTACATGTGAGATGTTATGGTATTTAATGGTTTCTTAGCAAAAAAGTCAAGTAATTGAGTTGTGCAATTCCTTCTGTTTGGATTTTGGATAAAAATTGTAAAATCATAATAGGTTTCAATCTAACAAGAATATTGAGGGTAAGAGAATTTTATACTTGACTAGCAGTGAATTTTTATTTGCTGTATTTCCTCTGATGTTAATGAGTCTTCCACCAATAGGTGGAAAGATTCTGAGGTGGTCATAACACTAGTGAAACACCTCTACTCAAACCGTGGAATCATCTGTGAGTAGAGAGTATGGACTCTGGAGTCAGATTAAGGTCAAATCCAAATCTGCTTGTTGAACAACCTTGAATAAGTAATCTGTCTTTTCTAAGTCCTTGGTTTCCACAGTTGTAAAAAGGGTAAAATGCTTACTCCAGAAAGTTGCTGGGAGTTGAGAACCTCTTTAAAGTACTTAGCATAGTACCTGACACTCAGAAACCTTTTTCTTACTGTCTTTTGTCCCATTCATCTGTTGGGACAGCCACCTAACCTTTCTAACAAACTTTCAAGCTTTTGAAATCTTAATAAAAAATGAAATTCAAGAAGTGATACCATTGATGCCAGCAGGCTGGTTCGAGGATCTAGAAGGGGCCCTACATAACCAGCCAGAAGGGTCCTTGGCTTCCTGCAGGATGGAATTCACATGTGAACCAGCAGGAGGTGAGTTTATTGAGGACATAGAGAAAGCAGATACAGACAAAGGTCCAGGAGACTCAGAAAGGAGAGGAGCACGAGTCCTGTCTTTGTTCAGGACCCGGGGTTTTTTTATTGAGGATGATGGTCTAGTGTACGTGTCCTCTCAAGCATCTAGGAACCTGTTAGAACAAAGATGAGTGCCCAGGCATTATTACTTGGAGTCAGGGGGTCTTGGCATTGAGATATCTAGTGCTCGTGTTCTGGAATACACATATGGTAGCCTCCAGTCATTTTCCTCTGGTTCCTCCTTAGGTGTTATCTATTCTAGACAATCATTAACTCCTTGTCCCTTACAAGGAGGACATACACCATTTTCATTACAAGACGTGTAAAGTGGGGTGTGGATGCAGGTCCTAGCAAGGATAGAAGCAGGAAAAGGAGCAAAAGCAGATTTTTATGGAGTTCTTCAATTTCTCTGTCTCACTATCTCATTGTAGTAAACATATACAGAAACATGAATTTAAGAATTCTTTCTGTACTACCATTCCGCAGGATGACCACTATTAATAGTTTCTAGACATTTTCTGTACATAAACAATTCTTAAAATACAATTTTCTTTTAGAAGGATGTGTTATGTATACTCTTTTGCAGTCTTCTCTTTCATCATGGTCTCTTAGCTAACACGGTTTAACTACATCCATTAGGTTGGTGATACTTTCTATCTGGATTACTACAGTTGTCTTACAGCAGCCCAACTTCATTTTATTTTTAAGTCAGTCCTTAATTTCAAAATTAAGGCCATTTTCAGGAGGGTGTGGGTGGCTTAGTCAGCTGAGTATCTGACTCTTGATCTTAGGGTTTTGAGTTCAAGTACCACATTGGGCTCCATGCCCAGTGTGGAGCCTACTTAAAAAAAAAATTAAGGCCTTTTTTTTTTTTTCACTTCTTTTGTCCCATTATGCTCTAAAACCTGGTATGTTTCTGTTTTCTACATAATTCAGATTTGCACTTTTAAGTCATTTCCCTCTTTCATTTTTAGCCTTGCCCTGTCCATTGATTTTTATCAGTCTGACTAGGTACCTACATGATCAGGACAGTACCATAGGCTCCTGTTTGACTTGATTACAAGGGAGCTCATATTTATAAAATTGAAGAAGAAATGGCAAGAAGAAGGATTCCCTCCACCCCATTCCTTGCTCTTTCTGGAGACTTGCTTTCAGACACTTCTAAAAGGGATGGTTACATGCTTCTGTTGTGGGTCCTAATCAGTGTTGACTCTGTCTGCCATTATGGTTGAGGCAGCAGCAGTCATGATTTTAGCTCTCTGCCGTTCTACTTATTAACTTAAATTAACTTCTTTTATTCTGTAAAGACTTTCTTGACTGCAGTAGTATCACTTGATCAGAGTTTCCCTCTATGTGAAGTATAGATGTGTGAACTAAAAGAAGTTGCAGGGTGAACATAAAATGGGCTAATGCCATCTCTCTCTCTCTCTCTCTTTTTTTAACCCCAGTACATTCAAAAGCATACATACACTTAACAATTCACCCCATCATGTCAGCCCTCCCAAATCCACATCTGCTCACTGTAGAATAGGGGAGGTAAGGTCATAGTTTACTGTGTATGTTAATTTGGCTGAGTAAGGAATCAGCAAACTGTT
Organism: Crocuta crocuta; assembly: GCF_008692635.1. Lineage (NCBI taxonomy): Eukaryota > Metazoa > Chordata > Mammalia > Carnivora > Hyaenidae > Crocuta > Crocuta crocuta. Next base: position 12,622,863 of record NW_027532406.1, read on the forward strand.
TCTCTGAAAAGGCAGATAGTAAATATTTTCAGCTTTGTGGGCCACATGGTCTTTGTCAAAATTACTCAACTCTGCCATTGCAGTTTGAAAGTAGCCTTAGATAATACAAATGGGCATGATTGTGCCCCAGTAAAACTTTATTTACAAAAAACAAGCATTGCCTAGGCTATAGTTTGCTGACCCCCCCACTCTATTAGAATTCTAATATTAATATCTGTTAGGTATATCTTATTTCCTTAATGAATATTTAATCTTACAAATAAAGTGATTTAAAACACAAGCCCTTTGCATTTCAATTTTGCGCTATTTCCCAGGCCTCTATAATTTTATAGTCTTTGTCAAGTGATGAAGACAGTCTTCATTTACAAGATGAAAACCCTAGAAGCCCAAACTGATTCTTTAATGTGTTTGTGGCCACCTACTGGTTTCTTAAGGTTGTTGCAACTTTCCAGGTTCCTATGGAATTTCAAGTACTACCACAGATCTCTACCCTGGCTCTACATTGAATCACTAGAGGAACTTTAAAAAAAAAACAAAAAACTACTCAGGCTCCACCTCCAGAGAGCCTAAGTGTTTTGGGGTGGGTCTTAAGTTTAGGTACTTTTATAAGGTTCTTCCACTACCAGAAATGATTCTCATGTGTAGCTTTAAGAACCACTGTGCTGGTTCAGCTGGCTGCCTCACTGTAACATTTAAAAGCAAAATTGAATTTAATGGCACCAGATGGTATTTGTTTATATTTGGGTTGCGGGGTAAAACTATTCATCCTGCTTCAGGTTGCTCCCTGTGTGTGTGTATGTGCTCCCCAATGCCAGCTTGCCGGAGCTTAATCTTATAGACATACGGGTCACATAGATAATTCTTATAATTAGTTATTAATTACATTAAAGGAGAATTTACTTTGGGACTGACAATGTCATTAAAAGATGAAATGGAGTTGTTGGTATTCAGCCATGTGTAAAGAAGGAAAACTAGCAAATGACTACATTTATGTAGTATATCAGTTTTGAGTTCTACCACTAAAGAAGGTTTTTATGTGGCAATTACATGATGTGGGTAATTAACCAGATCTGTTTTCTGCATGTGAATAGTGCATTTGATTTTGTATAGTCAAGTTAAATCACCTACTATACCTTCTCTTTTAGCGTAATTTCCATCGACTTGGTCTCCTAACTCTTAGGTTTTCTTTTTGAAAAGATTGCCTTTTTAATACCTGGAACTTTTGTTATTAGGTTCCATTTACATTTTTTATATAGAGTTTGATTCTATTAAAAGGTAAATTATAGCATTCTTTTTTTTTTTTTTTTTTTAACCACAGAAGCCAGGATAATGGTCACTTTACTTTTAGAAATAGACATACTAGAACAATATTAAGTTTTTAGTTTAGTAAAGAGTATCCATTGATTTATAATTTTTTAAAAAGCCAGCGTGAATTAAATCAGAACAGTACATTTCAGTTTATAGAATTTTATTGTTACATGTATAACTTGTATGTAGAGCCAGGTCATTACAAGATCATTGTATGGAATGAAAGACTTGCAGAACTAAAATGATTTTGTAGTTTCATGGTGACTCTTAAAACTAAAATAAACAAATCCAAAAATATATTCTACATCTCTGTTCCATCTGATAGCCAAAGCCTTTGACATTTTCTGAGCACAGTGCTTTCCCTCTGTTGCTTCTGAGATTTTATTGACATTGTTTACTGTAGCTGCTAAACCTTAGTCCCTCTCTCAGCATTTGCTCCTTTCCAGCATCTGATTTTCCTTGGTTAATTCAGCGTCATCAACCACATCTTGCCATCCCACAATATGACTTAAATAATATGTACATGTGCTGTATTATTCATATTAGTTACTATATATATTGTTGTATTCATTTCCTGAGGCTATCCCTTTACAACAAATTTAAACTGGGTGGTTTAAAACAATGGAAATTTATTCTCTCATCGTTCTGGGGTCCAGAAGTATTGAATCAAGGTATCTACAGGCCCATTTTCCTGCTGAAGACTATAGGAAGAGTCTTTCTTGCCTTTTCCAGCTTTTGGTGGTTGCTTCGTGGTCCTTGGCTGGTAGACTCATTACTCCCATCTCTGTTTCAGTCTTAGCATGGAGTTCTCTCTGTATGTCTTTCTGTCTTCACTTGGCTTTCCTATAAGGACACCCGTCATTGGGGTTAGGGCCCATACTACTCCAGCATGACCTCAACTAATTACATCTATAAAACCCTGTATCTGAATAAGGTCACATTCTGAGGTTCTGGGAGGAGAGGAATATTTTGGGGGACACAATTCAAACTTGTGAAATTATGCAAAGAATATGTAATGTTTCTCACCCTTGTTTCTGTTGTGTTTCTCCACTAGATTGTAGACTTCCTAATAAAGCAAGAAATTAAGGTTTTGCAAATTGCTATATTTTTTGTACTATCATACTTCAAAACTTTGTTATTTTCCCAATATGTTATAAAAGTACTGGTACATTTTTGCTAGTAAAAAGAAATGTTTTAATTTTTGCTATTTTTAAAAAATGCTTTTCTCTCTCTCTCTTTTTTTTTAAGGACTGCAGCATTCAAGAAAAAATAGATTTGGAGATTCGAATGCGAGAAGGAATATGGAAACTCCTTTCTCTGAGTACTCAGAAAGACCAGATCTTGCATGCAGTTAAGAATCTCATGGTATGCAATGCTCGAATAATGGCTTACACATCGGAGCTACAGAAATTAGAAGAACAGGTTGCAAATCAAACTGGAAGATGGTTAGTAGTATAGTTTTCCTATGGATTTTAATGTACTGAAGTATTTGAATTAAGAACACAATATAATTTAACCTTAATGTCAAGTATCAAATCACCAAAGCTTTTAAAAAATAAATACACTGAAATATGCTCTAATATTATAAACATTTTGATGTAGAACTCTGAGTAAACTTACTATTAAAGTAGCAGTTTTCACCAGGAAGTTTTGTTGTATCCAGCCTGTAAAATGACGTGGCTAAGAATCAAGAACTGAGGGAATATTTTAAAGAGGCCCAAGACTGATAGTATATAGAAATGTGAATTTTTTAAACAAATGAGTTGTTTAAAATATGCTAACAAAGAGGTACTAGCTGAGAGTAATGGAAACTTAGGTATAGAAATTGAAATGCACGCCCCTTTCATATGGTGAACATAAGTGCTAGAGAGGTAAGCAACTTACTCAAAGGACATGTTAACTGGCTAGTGACAGAAGTTAGTAGGAGGTTGCTTAGGATTCGCTAAGTACTGTTATTCTTTCGGAATCTTTTTGGATTGGGTCTAGGATTTGTGTATGAAATTTACATCCTATCCTATTTACAATGCCAAGTCTTACTTGAACCTAAGAATTAACTCACCTTAGTGGCTAGATGTTGATTTCTTTTCCAATATTTTACTTCACCCATCATTGACTGGTCTTAAAGCTGTACGGCTAGCGAAGAGTTTCTTTTGATACATTAGTGGCTATTGTGCTGTTCACAGTGCACTTCCATTGAATTCTTGAAAAGTGAGATTTTTGTAAAAATAATATGTTGATGAGATTGTGATAGGATAAAAGACTTGTGTACAAAGTAACTAATATTTTATTGCCTTTGGATGGATATTTAATCTCTTTGTTCCTCAGTTCCTTAATTATGTTAGGCAAGATAATATTTACATTTTGAAAATTAAGATTATATATATTAAACACCTGATTTAATACTTTTTACATTTTTATTATTCAACATATGTCAAATAATTTTCATTATTATTTATCCTTGACATTATAAAATGAAATTATTCTTGTGTCATAATTTAAGAAAATATTTTTCAGATGCACGTACACTGGTTTAAGTTATTGCTTCTCAAACTGGGTCACATAAATCACTGAGAGTACATGGGTATGCGTCAGGATATATAAAAAGCCATAGAATAAATATGACATATCTTCTTTATTAACCATGAATTTTTAAGATAAAATGAAAAATTTAGAACTGTGGCATAATTTGGGTGATTCTACTCATGGAGATAAATGTTCTCGTACCCTTTTTAAGGATATTTGGTCAGGAGGGGGCTGTTTCAGTGGAAGAATTCAGTTACGATTCATTAATACATTTGGTTATGTCTTTAATTTCTTTTAATCATTTTAATTTTTATAAAGACTTCTTGCCATTAATGCTTTGAAGAGTCTACACTTCTAAAAAATATCCTTTATGAATGTCCTTCATTTTGTATTTATTTGTCTCTTTATGGTATCATTGAACCTTTTTTCCTATTTCCTGTTTTTGTTGTACCTGGAATTTGCATCTAATGGCTTATTAATAAGACTCAGGTTAAACATTTTGGGGGCAAGAATTGTTTTAGGGTAGTTTGGGCAAGATACATGCTGCCAGTATGAATGTGAAGAGATAATAACTGGTTTTACCACTCTACATGATTTACTTTGATCCCTTGGTTTGGGTAGAAGTTGCCTGATTTCTCCTTTGTGATATAATGGTTCTTCCTTTGCAATTCACAAGTAATCTGTGGGACATTATATTCAGTTATCTGTTATATTCTGTTATCTAACTAGCTTTCACTTGGTGGTTTTATCCTTTTATGATCCTTGCCAACATTATTACAATGGGATTTGCAGACAGTAATTATCTAACCCTATTATTTTTATATACATTTTAGCTAGTCTTTTATAAGAAAGCCCATTCCTCTCCTTTCTCTTCATTATTGCTTCATGGATTATTTATTCAGTGTATTATATCATTTATAGTCATTAATCTTTTTGATAGATAAATTGTCTCAAATTTGTTTGATGTAAGTTCCTTCAGAATGGCTTCTTAATTCTTTTGACTTGCCTCTATTAGTCTTTAAGAACTTCCTTACTTTCTAGCACAAAAAGATAACACAGGCTTGTCTTGTATTTTCTATGCCTTATACCTGGAATCAGCCATTTGTCTAATGAGTCTTGTTTCCCTTTAATGGTAAATGGAATTTTGAAATCAAGATCTGGGCACCAGGTGTGCTCATTGCTACTGGGGATCACTGCTTTTAGACCTTTTTAGTAGACATAATTATAGGAGAGACTTTTTAAAAAATTATGAGTTTTTGGGGCACCTGGATGGCTCAGTCAGTTAAGGATCTGTCTTTTTTTTTGGCTCAGGTCATGATCTCATGGTTTGTGGGTTCAAGCCCCTCATTGGGCTCTGTGCTGTGTCACAGTGGAGCCTGCTTGGAATTCTCTCTCCCTCTGTCTCTGCCCCTCACCTTGCACAGACATGCTTGCTCTCTTTCTCTCTCTCTCTCTCTCAAAATAAATAAACTTCAAAAAATTTTAAAATTATGAGTTTAGGGGTGCCTGGGTGGCTCAGTCAGTTACGCATCCGACTTTGGCTCAGGTCATGATCTTGCAGTTCATGAGTTTGAGCCCCACATTAGGCTCTGTGCTGACAGCTCAGATCCTGGAGCCTGCTCCCCATTCTGTGTCTCCCTCTCTCTCTCTGCCTCTCCCCTGCTCCCACTCTGTCTGTCTCAAAAATAAACAAACATTAAAAAAATATGAGTTTCATATTGATATTTATAGGTTATTGTTTTCTTCAATTATTTTATATTTGTGTCTCTTTTTGTTATTCTGAAAATCTTAATTCATAATAACAGTAATCCTATATCCTTATTTGTTTAATAATGTGATTATGTAAAGTAGTTTCATAATTTTAGTATCAACATGATTACTGACCTAGGCCAGTTCAGGATTTCTTTGCAGTTTTTTTTTTTTCCAACATAGAGAAATTATAAAATTTTTACAGTATACAAAAAGATTGAAAGACTTGTGCAATAGAAGACTCATATACACACCACCTAGATTCTACAATTAATATTTTAAATATATTTACTTTTATTCTAAATTCATCTGTCTGTTCATCAGTTCATCTTATTTTTTGTGATGCAATTCAAAGAAGGTTCTTTGTGGGTGTCTGTGTATGTGCAAACATGTAGGAGACCATGATTAAAGGTTCCTTAAAATAATTTTTTTCTTTGTGAATAGTTATGTTATCAGTTTTATAAACAGAGTCATCTGGTGTTTCCCCAACTCCCTATTAGTAGTACCTACCTCTGCCCCTACTCTAAGAGGCGACCAACCGTGGATAACTGATTTTTTTTTCCACCATAGGTTTTGTCTGTATTAGAACTTCATCTAAATGCAGTTGTCCATATGTACTCTGTGTTTTCCTATGGCGTAATACTTTTGAGATTCAACATGTAACTAGCATGTATTAGTGATTTGCTCCTCTTTACTGTTATACTTAACAGTTCCATTGTATGAGTACACTCTCTTCTGGTGTTGACTCTTTGACTTCATACTTTTGGCTACTTGCCAGTCCCTTCAGGTAGTTGTTTTTTAAGTAGTTTTCCTGGGCTTTATATTGTTTCTGTGGAAAACAGAAGAGGGGGAGGTAGAGTTTTTCCAATATGAGCTACTCTGACATTACCAAAAGAATTCATTTTGTATCTTGATCAGACTTTTACTTTTTCTATCTTAAGAAATATTTTATAATTTCTTTCTGACTTAATATAGTTAATTTTCATAACTTTTATGGGCTTTTAAAGTTGTTACATTTCTTTTATCAGAGTACAAACTTTAATATATGTTTAAAAGATGTATGTTATTGTTTTTAAAATATTCTACAGCCTTGCTTAGTTTTGGGCCACTTGACTGTTTTGAATTGAAAGGTTGAGATTTTTGTTACTTAAGTTTTTCTGTCTTACCCCTTATATATCTCCTACTCTCTGTTTTATGAAACATTTGGTATCTTAGCACTTGTAATGCACATATTGTCAATTGCAGCCTTTAGCATTATTATCAAGTGTTCTTTTGTCACTCTTGTTGCCTACTGCTTGTTACATAGACTCGAATTCTTGGGTTGCCTGATAACAAGATCATAACCCTAGGCATTTTTAGTGTTTGCATTTGTTGGTTTTAACCTTTGTGAATCACTATGTTGAAGGTGTATTTCTTGTGTTCATCCAGAGTTGAGTTTTATATTGTGGACCTATCTGAAAATCCTTTAACTAGGGGGTTTAAGCCTATTTACATTTATATTACTGATATATTTGGCTTTGGCTTTGTTATATTCTATATATGCTATGTTTACTTATGTATGTTATAATTGAGGTTTGTCTTTTACTATGTGGTCTATCTTCTCTGCTTTTTTAAATTTTATTTAAGAAGAGTTATTGGTTATAGTAGTTAATGAACTTTATTATATTTAAAAAACTATGACTTTAGCTCTTTTTTTCCCCCTTACTTAGGCTTTTATTTTGTTTTTCTACTTTAAATGATAGAATTTTATTTTCACTTTTCATCTATGTGGAGATAAATGAACTCATTTTATTTTTCCATTTCCATTTTTTCCTTCTGTACCTTTCTGCTTTATTTTAGTTTATTATTTTTTTTTCTAGGTTGTGTTAGTTCTCCTTTAGTGGAGTAGATAATATTTACATACTAATTTTGTAGTTGTGTCTCCACCTTTGTTTTATTCTTTGATCTACTTTTAAACATGCATACTGTTCACTACCTGTCTTTTGTTGTACTTTCCAAAATCATACCTTGTTTGGAGAAAGTTTATGATCTAGTAGACTGGTCAATGTGAGTATAGCTTCCTTCACATTCTTTTATGTTTAAAGTGCTTTTCTTTAGTGTTCATCTTTAAAAGGATGGCTTGGCTGTATACAAAAATCCATGGCCAGTGCTTTCTTTTCCTGGAGTTTCTTGAAAACCTTGCATCCCTTTTTGGTTATAAAAAAAAAAATCTAATGTCTATTTTCCTTGGTTGTAAATGGCTTGGTCTTTTTGTCTAGAGGCTGAAACTAGTTTTTGCTGTCCTAAAGCCTGTGTATGTTTAAAGGCTGACCGTTTTTTGGCTCACTTAGGACCCTTTCGATACGCAGATTCAGTTCTTTTATTTTCAGACCGTTTTCTTAGAGTTAAAGCCTCTAGAATAAAGCACTAAGTATCTCCTTACTTTGTTTTTCTCATTTAAGGACTCCAATTACACATAAGTTGGATCTTCTTTGCCTGCCTTCTGTGTCTATAGCTTTCTCTTTGATATCTTTAAAATCTTTATCTAATTTTGCTTTTTTTTCCTTATCATTCTCATCCATTATGTCCCTTGATATACTTTTAATTTTATGTCTTCATTCTTGGGCACCTTGTATTTTACTCTTCATTTCAGAAATGATTTTCTTTTTCTTTTTCTAATTTCTTGTTGTTACCTCCTTTTTTTCTTTTCTTTTTTTTCTTTTTTGCATATTTACCTATTGTTTGTACTTTACTAGTCTGAGGTTTTAGATCAGATTCATCACTTGTTTCACATTTGCAATACCTTATTTAACTGCACTCAATTCATTTTGGAGTATCATATTTTTGTTACTTTATATTTTTGGAGAGTGGTTGGTGGAATATTTTTATCAGCTGAAGCATTTTGACGACTCCTACTTTTGTTTTATAGTAGCTTTCTATGGATGTTTGGGTCCTTTTCTTTATCCCTAATTAAATATGTAGCATGTAGAGTTTTCTTGGGCCAGGTGATGATGGGAGGGCAGAAGGGCTTGCTTGTTTTTTTGTTCAAGAGTGTTTTGTATTATTCGAACTTTGAAGAGAAGTTTCTTTAATAAATGATGACTTTGGGATGTTGGTTAGTTGGTTTCCTGATTTTTTGATATGATTTTGTTTCTTTGATATGATTTTAACTTCAATTGCTTTCTTCTCCTTCTCCTTCTTCTCCTTCTTCTTCTTCCTTCTTTCTTCTTCTTCCTTCTCCCTTCTTTCTTCTTCTTTTTCTCCACCTCCTCCTCCCCCTCCTTCCTCCTCCTCCTTCCTTTCTCTTCTCTTCCTCCCTTCTCCTCCTCCTTTTCTTTGGCACAGCCAGACCTTCAAAGGATACCTCCCTCATTGTGTGTCTCTCTTCTCCAGAAGACTAACAGCTTCTGAACCAGAATTCTTTTGGAGTCCCTTCCTTTCAACTTCCCAGGAACCAGTGTTATGGTATCCACCAGGTCTTATATCCATTGTCTTTTCTTCTAGGGGACATCAAAAATTGATCTTGTGTTTTGCAGTGGGTACCTGACTCTTTACTGGGCTAATAAGGCCTCCAGGAGTTGGCTTTGATGGTTTCAGTGGTTAATTTCTCCCATTTACATGTAAAGTAAATTTTTTTTATAGTCTCTGTTTTCTAGTTAATTGCTTTCCTTGTTGATCTGAAAGATTTTATAAGATACCTGAAGAAATTCAGATTTAGCTATCACTATCTTACAGGAACTGAGAAGTCATACTCTGATCACTTTAACAAATGCTTTAGTACCACTTCCATGTAAACTCCAAGTTAAATACTGAGGCCAAAAATATAAGTACACAGTAATCCTCAGTAATCCATGTATTTGTGTAACATTTCTAAGAATGACATAGATATATTGAAAATATTATTTTATTCAGTATTTATGAGGTAGGTACTTAATATTTTACAGATAATGATGCTCAGCCTAAGAGGTTAATGGCAATTCTTTCATTAACTACTTATTTATTGATGGTAAGATTCAAACCTAAGACTTCAGTCTGAATCTACTAAATGCTCCCTGCTCCCATCAAAATGGCCATATATATTTCACTTCATTTAGTATTCACAAAACATTTATTGAGTGTCTTGAAGAAACCGGTGATTCAGCAGTGAACAAAATAGACCAAAAAAATCCATATGCTTTTAGAGCTTACATTTTAGCAATAATATTCCCTCTTACCCGAACCTGCCAATATATATCTTAACTCTAAAATACTTTATTGGTTTTGTAAAAACAGTATTAGTCAAAATAATTTGTAGTACCTATTTATGTATATCATTCAACATAATGGTGATTTTAATAATGCCACAATAACTAGTTTCTTATATTCCAGTTGCCTAATTTATTGCTTATATACTATAACCAAAAAAAGAAAAAGTACAGGTGGCAAATGAAAATTGTGTACTCCTGGTATTTTTGAAATAAAACATGGTATATTAAAGACATTGCTGATTTTATTTTTTAAACTTTATATTGTTTGGTGTCTTGAAAGAGTCTGTTATATCAAGGTTTGAAATAGAAATCTCATCTTTCCAATTTTAAGATAAATATTAAATAATTAATTTTATGACACATAATTTTAGTATGTTTTAAATTCCACAATAGGGGCGCCTGGGTGGCTCAGTCGGTTGAGTGTCCGACTTCGGCTCAGGTCATGATCTCATAGTTGGTGGGTTCGAGCCCTGTGTTGGGCTCTATGCTGACAGCTAGCTCAGAGCCTGGAGCCTGTTTCAGATTCTGTGTCTCCCTCTTTGACCTTCCCTGCCTCTCTCTCTCTCTCAGAAATAAATTTAAAAAAAACATTAAAATTTAAAAAAAATTCCACAATAAAGTACTTCTGAATATTTTAGTTTTCACTTACTTGCATAAGATGTGAAGGATTTTATAACCTGCTTCCAAATAATGGAATCCCAGTTAGAATTCTTTTAGTGCTTCATTAAGAAAATATAAAATACTTTCATCACTTTCTCATTATACCTTGTTAACTTTGGCAAATAAATGTCATTTTAAATTCTCATATTGAATAATATAAAATAGGATAATCTGTACTTAGTTTTAATACAGATTTTTGAGCAACAAAGTGGTTGATTGGCACCCTCTGTTGGTCATTTTGTTTACCTACAGGCAGAAATTGAGTAATAAAGCAAACTTTAAAGTTTGTCTTTCATATTTTTATCTCTTTTAAATTAGCCTTTACAAGTCTTAACCAAAATAATGCTCTAGACTAGGTTTATAAGAATAAGGTATGCTATTATTTAGCTGTGCTTCTGCTTAGATAATTTTGTGGTTATTTGCTTTTTCCTCAAGCTGGCTCTCTAATTGTAGCATTTAGAATTGGCATTAACATCGCAGATTTTCAAACAAGTATTTGTTTAACTGTAGCAAACTATTAGCTACAGTAACACATTATTAAACAGAGAATGTTTAACAATTTTATTGTCAATTTGGATTAATTAGAAAAACATCACATTTTAGCACCCTGAATAACAGTTTGAGAGTTATTTGCATTGAAAATAATTCAAGCTTCAGCAAAATGAGGCTGAATTACTTCAATGTGTCTCATTTTTAAAAACATAGACTTAATTATTCTATAAGATTATATGGTTAAATGGATTTATATTATAATTTGATAATATTTGTGTATAATAACTTTGTTGGCTGGCCCTGAAAATGCCTGCTCAAGCAATTTGTAATTACAGGGAAGAAAGCTATACTCTGCCAGGTGGCTGAAAGATTTGGAGAAGAAAAAAATTTTTTTTGATAAATATTCAGCAATTTTGCTTTTGGTGGTTCTACTATTTCAAAATTTCACTTACCTGCTACAGCATTAAGTTTAATCCAATTTAGTAATACCTAATGGATCTCAACTTTAGTGTAATCTATGACCTATTCCCTAATACTCCAGTTACTCACCAATATTAGAGTTTTCTTATATTTTTTTCACCGAAATAAGTATTTTAGGAATTTATATTATGTATTGCTCATATAGAAGGTGCTTTTAGAAATATTACTTAAAAATGCCAGCCAACTGTTATTTATATTGTACATCTTGCACCAACCTGAGGAAATTGAGATTTGTGTTGGATTTCTAGTGTGCCTTATTGTAGGCTATTTGACTGAACTTTTCACTCTGTGATGAACTAATAATAAGGAAGCTAATTTTCTCCAGTATGACAAACTAAACATGAGTATAAAATACTGAATATGACTCTTTTTAAACTTATGATTCAATGAAACATTATTTTGAAATAATCAATGAATACTTTTATTTTTTACTTAGTAAATTCCCTATTTTAACTTAAATACTAGTGTGACCATAAAGTAATTAGATAGTATCCTGAGAATTTATGGCTTTAAATCTATAAGATTACTTTAGTTATACTTCATATGTAGTTCTAAAAATATTATATACATGTCTTATGGAAGCTTATCAATTTAAGTACATCAGTATATTACTTCAGTGCATTTGGAATATATTTTGTCTAAAATGCTTTCGTGCCATTAGAGAGAGTAAGAGAAGTATCTTGTTTTTAAATTTTGGCATATGATAATGAATATCTCTGCAATCTTTTTAACAAGCTTACTGAAATGCAATGAGATGGTGTCATACTCTTCTGAAAATTAGTTACACTTCAAAATCCCACCCAATCTCCAAAAGCTCTTAGAATGAAACAGTATTCAAATGTAAAGTTTTTATCTATCACATATTTGAAGTACCTAATTAAACTAGCCAGTAGTTAATTAGCTAACCAAATTAAGTGGAGACAAAAAAAAAATGTGAAAATGTCCAGTGTCTTGGAAGTAATGTCCCAGAAATGGAATGCTATTTTTTTAAGGTTTATTTACTTTGAAAGAAAGAGAGAGTGGGGACAAGGGAAAGACAGGGGGAGAGAGAATCCCAAGCAGGCTCCGCACTGTCAGCACAGAGCTTGATGTGGGGCTCGAGCCCACAAACCGTGAGATCATGACCTGAGCCGAAGTCAGGTGCTTAACTGACCGAGCCACGCAGATTTCCTGAAATGCTAATTTTAAATGCAGGATATTAGGAAATAGGATATTGGAAAATATTTAAGGGATTGATTTGATTTAGCAGGAGATAACTTAAAAAAAATTTTTTTTCATCATAATAGTGTATTCTAAAGTCAGATCTGGGAGTTTCTTATACACGTAGTATTTTAGTTGAGATTTTTTTTGTATTGTCATGATAATGGTTTCTTCACATTTTATTCTGTCTGCAGAGCCACTCCCTTCCTTTAGTGTCTCAGTTAATTTATTGTTTTAGTATGTAGTTTTTTTTTTTTAATTTCAAGGAAATGATATATTATTGTATGTAAATGTATAGCAGAGAATACTTTTTAAAATATTTGTTAGGTTTTTTTAAGGATAAAGTACTCCTGAGTAGCAAATTCATGGTTGGAAAGCTCTTTAACTTTTTCAGGAAACTATAATGTGATAAGCTAGAAATATAATTTATGAAGTGGTGATCCAAGGTATTACACTTCCTGGGACCTGGACAGACTTTGTACATCTTGCTTATAAATAAGTGTTCACAGAAGACTTTGGTTGTAGAGTAAGCCAGTATATTTCTTAAATGTATTTCTCTTAAAGCCAGCTAGCTGTTCACTAAACATCTTGAAGTTTGAGTCAAGTAGTTTATATTAACTGGAAGTCATTATTATGTATGGATATATGTCTGCTTTTAATAGTTAGGCATTTGTGAAAGATTATTAAAACATTGCTTATTAGAAAAGAGCTCTTTTTCATTAGGTTTTTTCCTTTTGACAGTGATGTGAATTTTGAAAGTAAAGAACGAACAGCATGTAAAGGAAAGATCGCCATATCAGGTATGTCGTAGGTGGGTTGTTTTTATATTGCTGAATAAATTCTATAAAGTACCTTCCTGAACTGGTGGGATTTTAATTCCCTGCGTCTATTCTTTTCTTTCATTTTATTTTGCACACTTCTGTCTATATTTGTTCTAAGCACTGTTTTTATCATTATGTTGTACTTTTGTGTAAGATTTTACAGTTTGGAAAAGCTGTCCCATTTGTATGACATATATTACCGTTTTCTTTTTAGTGTAATTTTGTGAAATAGGTAGGATAGTTCTCTTTTTCTAGACTCAGAGATTAAATAACTTCCTATAAGTCATTGAGCTGGACTGCAAACTCAAATCTTTGACTCTGTTCCTTTTCTGCTCAGAGGTTTCAATAATATTTTTAATGTTTGTTCAGGCTAGAAGCTACACGAGGTTGGAACTATGTTTGTCTTGTCCGTCATTACCCCGAAGCCAACACAGTGCTTACGCATAGTAATTGCTCATTGATGTTGATCGGATGGATGCCTGTTTTCTTGTTTTTCATAGGATAAAAACCAAATTTCCTCCTCCCCCAGTTTTCTATTCTGACCCAACTCTTTTTCTAGCCCCATCTTCTACTCCTGTACATAAACTGTCTGCTTTAGCCAGACATTTCTCTCCCTGTTCCGTCAATACACTGCCTGCTTCTGACACCCAGTTAGCTCTTGAAATAACTATGTTATCTTCGGGATCTGTTTGCTCATCTATAAAGCCTTCCCTGTTATCATTCCAGCTGGAAATGATGTTTCCTTTCTTTGAATTCCTAATGCGGATAGGAGACCCTTTACCACTAGATGGCACTTAATGCTCTGTTGTCTCAGTTTCTCCAAGTGTTAAAGAAACTAGTCAGTGGCTTGGAGATGCCACAGATTGAAATGAACACAAGGCTGACTCGTGTACACTAGTTAGATAACGTACCTTGTACAAATATTATCTCATCAGTACATTTTGGGTACAGCAGACCTCTATTAGCCCTTAAGTAATAACTAGCTGTTTCATTGGCCAGAAGCCTTGTTCTCTTTGCTCCAGGGAACATACTACTACATTTCAGGCTCTCTCACCCAAGGAACTGTTTTTAGAAATGTCTTTATGGATAAACAAAATTCTCATGCAGGAAAGATAGATCTGGACTTTTCAGGATGTAATTGTCCTAAATCATAGGAATTGCTCCCACAAAAAAATTCTTCGGAAAAGTAACTATATAAAAAGCTGTTGCTTGTTTTATTTATATTCATGTTTTCATCTTTCCAATTATAAGACTGGAATAAAATATGTTTTATACCTCCTTATATGCTTTTGATGCCAAACACAGTATTTTTACATAGTAGTTGTGCACTATGTTCAATACATTTTAATGTGAATAAATAAACTATTATAGATCTTTAAGGGAGATTTTCTAAAAATACTTAAACATAATCTTCTATTCTTGCTTCTGATTTAGTGCCAGTAAGTACACAAATGAGATATGTTAAATTGCTCTTGAAGATTCAAATGACATGATAGAATTAATATCTATTGACATCTTATAATAGTTTATTGGCTACAGCAATTCGTGAAAATAGCATTTACTGTACATTTAGAGGAGTGCTAAAGTAAAAGCATTTAAAATAAGAGAAAAAACTATTTTCCTGACCACAGATACTTCAGTGTAGAAATTAAACTTATTTCTGCATGTGTTCCTTCTTTCCAAAAGATAATTTTAAATTAACTTAAGGAACTGGAAGTCTCAGAAAATTACATATGTAATTTCTTTTCATCTTTGCTTAGCCTTAATTATATCTTGCCTGTATATTTGTAAAACATTTGTTTAAAAAACAAAGAAAATTAAAAACGAATTCACCTTTATAAATCCATTTTCTTTTGACATTGGGATGAAAATGTGACTTTTGTTTTGATCAAAATGAATATTTGCAGCAAAATTTCATAATGTTCTGAGATTACTCTGATTGCCAGGTGAAACCTGGGTTTTCCATTTCCAGCTTTACCACTCATGGCTAGATCATTACAAAATTAAAAAGAGTAATTCAGGTATATCCTGATCATTCCTACTAAACATCAAATAATTGTATTGTGGCAATTGTCTTAGCTTATTCATTGACTACTAATTCAGTATCTAAAGCCAAGTCAGTTCACACAGTTAAAAACCTAAGTTTTTACTTTTAAAAATGATAGAAAGACTTCTAGGACTTGATAGCATCAAGTTAGCCATTGTATTCATAGGTCTCTTTTAGCTTATCATAAAAGTGTCCATGAAGACACAAAAAGAGACAAAGGCAAGCATAGTGTAAACTAAAGCTGAGTCAACCATTTGCAAGAATCTGTAAGGAATTTCTACTATTTGAAGCTGAATTAAAAAACATATTTGGTACGCTACAAATCCTTTGTCATCTGAACAGTAAATAGACCACCTGGTAAATAGATATGAAATGTGTGCCTTCTCTCAAGATTTGACATAGCTAGGCTATGGGAAAAGTCAAGACTGTTATACACCATAGGCTATTGGTGTATAGCAGAGGAAGTCAGGGTTCATATTCCTCCCAAGATAGTGTAAATAGTTAATACCGCCCTAATAGGATAAGAACAGCTGTGAACAAGAACAGTTGTGAAATGAAATGAGTCAGCAACTGTGGTCAAGCAAGCAGGCTCTCTGACAGGGTATCAGCCAAGTCATAATTATAAAACAATAAAGGCAATCCCATTAAAATCAAGAACAAAGTAAAAATGTC
Source organism: Crocuta crocuta (assembly GCF_008692635.1). NCBI lineage: Eukaryota > Metazoa > Chordata > Mammalia > Carnivora > Hyaenidae > Crocuta > Crocuta crocuta. The sequence continues at coordinate 12,639,041 of NW_027532406.1, forward strand.
TATTATATCAATATAATTTTAACACAGTTTTAGAAATTGCAGCTAAAATAGCAAGAATGAAAGATGAAACTACTAAAAAGATATAGAGAAACTGAATGCTATTTTAAAATAAGAAATTGCAGAGCTAGAAAATCTAAGGAAACTTACTCTAACACTATTTGAACTAATAAAGAATTCAGTAAAAGTGGCTAGATTCAAGATAAATATACAAAAACTGGTAATCTGCTCTCAAAACCAGCAATAACTAGTTAGAAAATATGGCAGAAGGATCTCTTTTACAGTAAAAATACCAAAAAAACCCCCCAAATATCATATACCCCAAGCATAACCTTAATAAACATGTAAGGATGACTGTATCATGCTACTGTATATATTAACACAATATTATAAAGTTACTGGCTCTCAAATTAATTAGGATAGTAGAATTCTTATGAAATTTTTGGGAGTTTTCACAGTATATTTCTAAAACTCACAGAAATTAGCAATTGGGAATAAGATGTTTGGAAGGATATATTTCTAACAGATGGCAAAGTATATTATGAAGATTCAATAGTTATAATAGTATGGTATCTGTACTAGGATAGACAGTAATTAATAAATGATTCAATTAGACCTGTAAAGCATAAAGCCAAAGAAGAGATACTTGGTCAGAATGGCATATATGATAAAGATCCATTTTATCATTTAATCTTCCTCAGCGAGGAACAGATGTCCTATTAGTTATAATGGAGCTGGAACAATTATTTTTATAAGAAAAATCTTTATATTTTTATCTCATATACCCAACATTCTCATATAGATTAAATAATTAACTTTTAAAAGTATAAACTATAAACAGTATGTTAAAAAAAAAAAAGAAAAGCAGGTCATGGATACAAACAGATTCACTGAACTGGCTTATAAATGTGTTGACATTTTTCTTGTTAATCAGGAAAATACAAAGCTAAGCGAATCTTATCAACTGACTATTAAATTAGTAAATATGTTTCGAAATTTATGGTTGGATGAGATGTATATAAAGTGTTTAGCTTGGTACCTGGAGAGAGCCCGATAAGTAATATTTTTATTAAAACTGCTAAGGCAGCAGAGGCAAGAGCACTCCTACATAGGCACCTGGTTAGGCAGGGTAGGGGTGGAGGAGTATTATAAAGCTTTTCTAGGAAGGACATTAGAAATCGGCATTAAGAACCTTAAAAAGAATTCTGTACAAATGAAAATGTGGACAAAGGATCATAGGACTTAAAGTGAAGCACAACATAAAAATGTAGTCAAATAGCTTTGTTCATAAAGATTTGTAAGTATTTGAAAGTGACATAATTAATAGGTATAAAAACATGCACACAAATGTCCTAAGTATAATTGGGAAATGTCTTAAACAGATAAATTTTCCACAAAGATTTGAAGTATTTACACTCTGAGTAATTAAAACTAATTTCACTTTATCATTGAGCTTTCTACTGTATTGTGTTATGCTGTAATTCATACATCTTAATCTATTTGGTAGAAGTTTGATTCTCTTTGAAGATACATAGATAGCTTAGGAATGTCAGAAGAAAATTGTTAACCTAGTATTAAAAGTAAAGGGAAGAATGGAGGAAATTAGGAAGGATAAATTTTGACTGTGTCAAAGGTCTAGATTAACATCTGAAATTAGGATCATTAACACAGTTACTTTCAAATTTGAAGAATGTGTGAATGAGAGAAAATGTGTTTCCATCACTTTTAGCATAGGCCCTTTTTCTGGTCTGAAAGAAGGAATGCATTGCTCTTTTTAGTTTTATTTCTTAAGGGAAATGCTGTAGTTTATGTAGTTTATAACATGAATATACAAAGATCTTGCAGATTCTTTTGTAGACAAGTTAAATCTTCTTAATGGAAAGAATTTGATCTGTTTGTCACAAACAATGATCTTAGATAAGTTACTGAGTTTTCTTCATCTTTCCAGTTTGCATAGTGGAAGTCCTGATGTCCCTTCTATCTACTGTTTTATGATTTTGAAATGTATTTAACTACATTTGTTGCTGCTGCTTGCCCAAAGTAGAAATTCAACTATTTCATCTATTTCGAATACGTAAATCACAAAGTGAAAATGTTACAGTGTAAGCTTATTACAGACCTTACTTAATAATTTCTTGAATAGGGGCTCATGGGTGGCTCAGTCGGTTAAGCGTCTGACTTCGGCTCAGGTCATGATCTCAGGGTTCATGGGTTCGAGCCCTGCGTCAGGCTTTGTGCTGACAGCTAGCTCAGAGCCTGGAGACTGTTTCCGATTCTGTGTCTCCCTCTCTCTCTGACCTTCCCTTGCTCACTCTGTCTCTCTCTCACTCAGAAATAAACAAAACATTAAACAAATTAAAAAAAATAAAAATAAAAAAATTTCTTGAATAATAGTTGGTAGGATTTTTTAGTAAATTATTTAAATAACTGTAACATTTTATATTCCTAGTCTAAGCTATTTTTGAGAAAATATTGCCTGTGTGAGAATATTTAAATAATAGATTTTATATTGGCTTTAATGGTCAGAATCTATTATGGAACTCAGAGGTTCATTTCACTTTAAGAAATGAAATTTATCAAGATTATTACTTGTCATTTCTTTTTCCCCTCCTTTGTAGATATTCGAATACCACTAATGTGGAAAGACTCTGATCACTTCAGCAACAAAGAAGGTATGTATGATTTTAATTTATAATTGGAATGTTTTCTTTAGGGTATAGTAAATTTGTGATTATTGGGAGAAAAAGCTGCTTCCATGCTGAAGTAAATTGATGTCATTTGACAGAATAAGCAGTATCCTGCTGAACTGTGTTTTTTCCTAGTTTTAGTACAAATATGTTGTAATTGCTTGATACTTACTAAGATAATGCCTATTTGATGTACTTGTAGTTGTTGGTTGGAACCTAGGCAAGGACAGTTACAGGTTGTGGGGAAGGGAAGTGTGTAACAAAGGAAAATGTTTAAGGAGTAAAGGTATAGGCAGCATTTCTGTTTGACCATAATCTGAGAGATCTTTTCTGCCTTGTTTTGTTACTTCAGATTATTTAACAGGATGTTAAGAGGGAAAGATTTTTAGCTCGATCTGGTTTTCCCCCTTCAGCATTTTATGGCTTTATATAGTCTTCACAAATCCATGTATTGCTTAGGTCATAGAAATTAACCTCAAATGATTTCTAGCTGTTAGAGGCAAAGCAGAAAAGATATGATAATCCTTTATCTTTTTTGTCTATTGTGATAGCTTTGTTCCTCATACTTTAGAAACTGAATCATATTGAGCATAATTAGTTTTATATGAAGAATCCAAAATCAGGTTAGTGTATTTGTTATTCAATTAGGAAATATAATTTACTTTAAAATGGAATGCATGTGGGGATTAAGCGTATCTTTTTGATTACTATAGAGTTTTTCTGAAGAGCAACATTTTCTCAATAGTGAGGTCTTGGCCCTTTAATCACCTAATACTTTTAAAAAACATCACCAAATTAAAAGCCTCAGCAGCTATGTATTTTGTGCTCACATGTCTACTTTTTATTGTTTTTGTGGTTTCCTCTCTTGCTGTCAGTTTGGTGGAAAATGTTTTGCTGTTATTAACGTGCCTACTCTTACTTAGCCTCTTATACTAGAAAACGTCTTCTTAAATAGAGTTGGACACCAAAATGACAGAGGTATATATGTAATAATAAGTTTGCTATTAGTTAAAGCTTAAAGAGTTTTCTAGGAATAAAATTTATGAATGTGCTGGTTACATTAGGCTGCTGAGAGGCCTATATGTTCAGCTTTATTTTTTTATATTTCCTGGTTTAGTTGCTTTGTTCTGGTTGGGTAAGGTGTTAACATATATTGACAGAGCAGTTGCTGTAAAAGTTAAGGTTACAGTGTACCATGTATGAAAATAAGAGTCTGTTAATAAATATTTGAGATAATTTTGTCATTTTCAAGGAGATTTTAACATAATATAGATATAATTCATGTCATGGATCACTGTTTTTCCCCTAGGATCACAGCACTATGCCATTTTCTGTTTATTCAAAATGGGAGCTGAAGTTCTTGATACTGACATGGTAATTGTGGATAAAACAATCACAGATATATGTTTTGAAAATGTAACTATATTGTAAGTATGTTTAAATCTTCAAAGAATGAGAATAACTTAAAATTCTACCTTCTTTAAAGGAAGACAAAATTATTGGGCCTTTGGATTATTTTTGAAGCATAAGATGTGTAAATGTTTAAATTGATTTTGAAAATTATTCAGAAGAAATACATTTTTGCATTTGAAACTTTTTGGTGTAAAATAAAGTGGAAATCTTGTAGTATTAGTAGTAAATATTTACTCATTGAATATGATAAATTTTTATTAATTTTTATAAATATTTATAGTGTTATTAAGCCAAATTATGAATACNTAAAACACGTTAATACATCTCCTATAGGATATTTAGTTATAGAAATACTAAAATAGTTATAACAACTTTATTTATAAGATAGTACTGAAATATGTACCATAGGAAAAGCACTTTGGTAAAATTTTGAGATGTTCTTTTTCTTATGGTGTTCTCTTTTCATGTACTTCAAAATAAAAGATTGGGTGATCCTCAGGGTTGTTTTTATTGCCCCTGCTCTTTTACAGGCTCATTTTATTGTGGTCATAATACAGAGCCAGAAGGAACTCCTCAGGTAGCCATAGAAATCATTTTTAACTAACAGAAGTTTTTCCTGGCCCCTTCACAGGTGCTACTGGCCTAAATCAGTGTGTGATTTGTATTTCTTTCAGGGTTTCAAAAACACCATCTTTGTATCTAAATATTAATAGCTACTTAACTAATAGTTAAGTAAAATTGAATTTCCATGTGTTTTGCCATTTTCAGCTATGGAGTTAAACAGTTGATATTTGAGAGTAGTTTTGCCACTCATGTAACGTTAGAAAAACTATTGCAAGCCATGTTTTGTGGCTTCTGTCCAGTGTCCCATAAATAACTGTGTAGCATGGAAAAATAACATGTACTGTTCTGAGTTATTAGCAGTTGTACAGGTCTTCTTACAAAGAATAAGGAATCTATTTAGGATCCCAGAAATATCACCAAATGTTTACAGAATTGAGACTAAAAGTATAATTTTCCTTTGTTATCTAAATACATTTATTTCCGTTATCAGCTTTGCTAGTCCATTTTTTTCCTACCAAGATTGTCCTGTTAATGATCTCTTTTCTTCACACCACTTTGCTATTGTTTGTTTTTACCACAAAGACAAAATTATAATTTTTTTTCATTGAAAGAACGATGCAAGTTACTTGGGAAGACAACACATGATTTATAATTTTTAAAAAAATTCTGTAAATATTTTAAATTGTTCCAAAAATAACTGCTGACAAATGTTCTAAATGTTTAAAAATGTGCTTTTGTTATGATTGCTTTTAATAAGTATTCAATATTTATGAGTCTCTGGTTTTTCTCTAAATATTGACATTTGTTAGTCATTACCAGGAATACTGTATGTTTAAAAGTTGCCAAGTAAACTATAAAAATATCTGGGAGTTACTCCTTGGGTATATCCAAACTATAGATTGGCCATTTGAAATCTCTAAGACTGATGGAGCTTCCGTGTAAGGCAAAATCTACTGCTGATGGACCTCTCTTGCGGGTAGTAAATTTTATTGTTAGTAACGCCACCACAATCTTTTATGGCAAAGGTAGTACACTGTGTCTGGAAAAGGGCAAAGCCAATCTTAGCATTTGCTAAAATGGCAGAAAATTTGCATATGGGTGTAATGATGCATTGAGTACCTTTTATGCTAGGTTAAGAATACAGAGATTACCAAGGCGGCACCCTCCCTCAAAGAGTTCCTGCCTTTTAGTATAGCGCTTTGTATGGTTTCTTGCTTGTTTGTTTTCCCCTAGGTAACTGAATAGTATAGTATTACATTAAGAGTTAGTAGGTACAGAGGTGGGGTAGGGAGGGTGGGGAAGACAAGATGGTGATTGGACTGTGACTCTTCATGAAAAAGAAATGAAAATCAAAGGTTTTGGCAGAAGAAACCTTTTTGTTTTCTTTCCTTTTGTTTTTAAGTCTTTTTTTCTTTTGGAGGAACAGTTATTTTAGGAAATCACACATATAATGTAAATATTTTACAAATGGTATAATTGAAGTGACAATAAGAAATGGCATTGGCAACAAGATGACCTGACCAGGACATTTTATCCTTTTTCTTTAGTACTATGCCTATGTATACAGATTGAATTGAGATACCTTTGCCATATTTTAGAAGCTGGTAGCTCTGGAAGTTGCAGTGAGGCTCTCAGGTCATTTAGATACTAAACACAGGGAGATTCTGCCTCATTAACATATATTAACATAAACCCACTTCAAATTGTGATTTTAAATGTTATGAAAACATCAAAAGGTGTTACAATTTTATTTTCTACTGAGTTAACTTTCTAACATTATGAATGCTCTTGATTTTAGTAATGAAGCAGGGCCGGACTTTCAGATAAAGGTGGAAGTGTATAGCTGCTGTACAGAAGAATCTTCTATAACCAACACACCAAAAAAACTAGCCAAGAAACTGAAGACCTCTATAAGTAAAGCTACAGGGAAGAAAATAAATTCGGCGCTTCAAGAAGATCATGAAACATGCTTATCCTATAGTTCTGCTATTTCGTAAGTTTTTAATACAGTATTTACAGTGACATAGTATTACTAGATATTTGTGACATTTTAAAGTATTGTATGTGGAGTAGAAGTTTACATTTTAAATGGAAATAACGTCTTGAAGCAGAAACAAAACTGACACTTAACCCAACTGAGGTATCCTTAATAACTTCCTTTGAAAATAGGAAGTTGCGGGCGCCTGGGTGGCTTAGTCGGTTAAGCGTCCGACTTTTGCTTGGGTCACGATCTCGCGGTTCGTGGGTTCGAGCCCCGCGTCGGGCTCTGTGCTGACTGCCAGTTCAGAGCCTGGAGCCTGTTTCTGTCTGTGACTCCCTCTCTCTCTGACCCTCCCCTGCTCACGCTGTCTCTCTCTCTCTCCTAGAAATAAATAAAGATATTTAAAAAAAAAAGAAAATAGGAAGTTGGGTAACAATGTTTTTTAGTGATTTGGAATTCCAGTATCTACCACAAAAGCTGAGATATATATTTTTTTAAGCTTATTTATTTATTTTAAGAGAGAGAGAATCCCACAGAGGCTTCATGCTGCCAGCGCATAGTCTGACACAGGGTTCGATTTCACAGACTGAAATCATGACCTGAGTCAAAATCAAGAGTCGGATGCTTAACCTACTGAGCCAGCCAGGCACCCTGAAATGTTTTTCTCAAAAAGGGACTATCTTTATGTCAGAGTGTTTGCTGTGTGTCAGTCTACTAACTGGATTTCCATATATATCATGCATTCATCTTAACAGTTCTTTAACAATATTTTATCTCTTGATAACAAGACCTCATTACTATAATCACATGTAACAAAATAAAAAATAAGTCCTAATATCATCTGATATCCAGTCTGTATTCAAATTACCCCAATTGTGAAAATGTCCTCTTATAATTTGTGTAAATCAGGATCCACATAAGTTCTACAGTATTGCATTTGAGTGATTCTTTTAGATTTCTTTTAGTCTTTAATGACTTCCTGTCTACTTTTTTCTTGCCATTATTTATTGAAGAAATCAGATATTGTAGAATTTTCCATATTTTGAGTTTAGCTAATTGCATCTTTGTGGTCCTTCTAAATATCTTTCTTTATCCCCTGTGTTTGGTAGATCTAGAGGACTGATTTGATTCAGGTTTTTTTAGTCAATAATACTTCACATTGATTATAGGTACTTCCTACTGTCCCCATTAGGAGGACTTGTCCCACTTGCACTTATGTTCAAATTGACCGGTGTTCAGGTGTTGCCAGCTTAATCCATCCATTATAAAGATCCCTATCAATCTAATGATTTTAGCAGCTATTGCTGATTATTTCATTAGGGATTATAATTTGGTGACTTTCTAAATTTGTCATTCATTTTTTTTTTTTAACTTGGACAAGTTTAAACTTTGATCTCAAGAAGAACTTTCTTTCATGAACTCTCTGGGTATAAGTGCAAAACACTAATGGAGGAAAGGGAGAAAATATACTTGATTCTTTTATTTACACAATTTTAGAATAATAAATTGATGTCCTAGCAACCATAGAGGTAATCAGTGTTTTCTTTTATTTGAACTCTTGAATTATTCTATGTATTTCTGTTTCAATCTGTTATAGTTGTTATTCTCTTTGAAGCCAAGTTGTCCCATCCTTGATTAGTGGGAAACCTTCAGCTGATTCCTGCAGCTTTTGACAAAGCCTAGTCTCTGATAGCTTCTTTGCTTTTCTGACACAAGATGACCACATTCATCTTGTATCTTTCTTTAGGGAATCCTGGTTTCTTTCACATACTTTCCTTAAACATTGTATGTATTACTTCACAAACAGTTTTATGTTTCTTTTCTTTTTTTAAAATGTTTATTTATTTACTTTGACAGAGAGGGAGAGAGAGCATGAGTGGGGGAGGGGCAGAGAGTGAGGGAGAGAGAGAGAATCCCAAGCAGGCTTCAGGCTCAGCCCGGAGCCTGAAGTGGGGCTCAATCTCATGATCGTGAGATCATGACCTGAGCCAAAATCAAGAGTCAGATGCTTAACCTCCTGAGCCAGCCAGGCACCCCTATGTTTATGTTACCTGAGAAAACTGTTGATTGGTCTACATTCCCAGAATTTCTTTGCATATCTGAGTAGAGTTGGCTTTTTAGCGTGTCAGTAACTTTACCATGATTACAAAAAACAAAACATTTCAGGTATGGAAAATGTCTTGGGATTCTAGCCTGTAGCTTTCAGTCTATTTTGCTTAAAACCCATGCTAAGAAATACATTCATGACTGAACATACAGCAGCATAAGCAGACAGATTTCATGAGGTAGTACTTAGCCCTACCTATTTATAATACTGTGATCAGACTTTTCTATTTTTAATTTTTTAAAAATGCTGTTTATGAATCATAAATTGATGTAATGATCCATTGAATGGGTCTCATCCACTGAAAAATGGTCATAGAAAATGTAAGCCTTTTCTCATAAAAATGTCATTAAAAAGTAGGAAAAGGATCCTTTAAATTTCTTTAGAATTAAGGCTTTTCTAGATTAAGACATGTCAAGAATTTGCTGCAAGGTGCTTTAATTCAACTGTAAAGTAGTACAGCTATTTCTTTTTGGTTATTTCTAGGTTGAAACATAGATTTTAGAAATGAAAGAGACATTAGAGATAATCACTGAGTTCAGTAATTTTAAAAGTTTTTTAAGCAGCAGAAGTCTTTATTCAAAACACTGATAGGACCAGTAATATCCTGGACAAGTTACATTGTTCCCTGGGTCTCAGTTTTCTCATATGATAGGGAAGGATGCTTAGACACAGTCATTTATTAGCTGCTTGCTTAGAGACATTTCTAGGTTTTCATATACCTTAAAGCATGTAAAAGCAGAGATTGGCTTCAAATCTCATTTTAAAACCTCTTTGTTTGGCAATGAAGACTTAACATTTTATCCTGCCATTTATTATTTGTGTGACCAAGGGCAGATGAATTTATTCTCTGGGTCTTTGCTTTTCGCTCTGTAAAATGTGAACAATAATAATAATAATGATGTAATAATATCTAACTCCATTGGATCGTTATGAGGTTCAGAAAGATAATCCATACTTGCTATTTAGTTAAGCATGTTTTTAAAATTCAGGTATAATTGGCATATAACATATTAGCATCAGGTATATGCAATATAATGATTCAATTTTGTACACCCTAAGAAATGATCACTGGTGCCTCGTCTTAAGTTCACCACACAGAATTACAAATTTTTTTTTCTTGTGATGAGAACTTTTAAGATTTACACTCTTAGCAGCTTTCAAATATTTAATATAGTATTTAGTACAATATAGCACAAATATTAATATAATATCAACTCAAATATTAATCAGTACAATAGTAACTGTAGATACCATGCTATAAATTACATCCTCTTGACTTATTTTATTTGTTTATTTATTTTTTAAACATTTATTTATTTTTGAGAGACAGAGAGAAACAGAGCACAAGCTGGTAAGGGGCAGAGAGAGGGGGAGACACAGAATCCAAAGCAGGCACCAGGCTCTGAGCTATCAGTACAGAGCCCGACGTGAGCTTGACATGAGAGCTTGAACTCATGAGCTATAGGATCATGACCTGAGCCAAAGTTAATTGCTTAACTGACAGAGCCACCTAGGTGCCCCAATTATTTTAAATAATGCTGCAGTGAACATAGGGGTATATACACCTTTTTGAATTAGTGTTTTCATTTTCTTCAGATAAATACCCAGGAGTGGAATTGTTACATCAAACTCAAAAGGTTCTGCACAGTGAGGGTAATCATCAACAAAATGAATAGGCAGCCTACTGAATGAGACAAGATATTTTCAAATCATGTATCTGCTAAGGGTTAGGACTTAACAGCAAAAAAAAAAAAAAAAAAAAGCCAATTAAAATATAGGCAGAAGATCTTAATAGATGCTTTTCCAAAGAAGACATATGAATGACTAAAAGGCACATGAAAATATGCTCAACATCAAAAATCATCAGGGAAATGTAAATTAAAACCACAATGAGATATCACCTCATACCTATTAGAATAGCTATTATCAAAAAGATAAGAAATAACTATTGGTAAGAAAATGGGGACCCTGCTGCACTGTTGGTAAGAATGTAAATTGGTGCAACCATTATGAAAAACAGTATGGAGTTTCCTCAAAAATTAATGATTGGAAAAAAAATATAGTAAGCATTTGAGAATTGTAGCTCTTTCCATTATTGTTATTATTTTTACTGTTCTGAGACTAGTGCTTTTTCTGAATTTTTTCTGCAAACTCATGCTGAAACGTTGCAGTTTAAAAACAACATAGGATTATAGAATGTAAACAGATACTTTAAAATTTAAAACCATTATTTATAATTTCATGGGAGATAACCTGAGTGATGTTAGAAATTGCATTTAACCTCTATTTTTCTTTGAAGCCTGGAGGAATTTTTGAGAATGATATTATTGGTGTTAAGTTTTTTAAAATAGTGAATGACATATTTGTCTTGAAGTGTTCATTTTCCTATTAGATTTGTTATTTTACTTGGTTTATACCTGAATCCAAACACTGATTTTCTTTGTGAACATTCTCCCATGCAATTTGCATGCCATTGCTTATTGATAGCAATTAAAGTTAGTCAAAGAAAAAATAAATCTTTTACATTTCACTGAATCATCTTTTGCTAATACGTATATTCTACTGAGTTTCTGGTGTGAATTCAGACTAAAGTCATAGCTCAGGATCACTCTTAACTGATAATTCCTTAACTGACCACTTGAGCACCATATAGGAGTTGGAGAATAGCACTAGTGATCAGAATACATAAGGGATCAGTTTTTTTTCTTTAATAGTAATCTAGTTCAGTGAGAAGATTCCCAATATGGCTTTTAATTTTTAACTAAAATGGGCATAAAAGATCAAATTTGGGCTGTATAGATCTTCTCTAATAATATGGCATATGACCAAATATAGCTGTTCTTTATGCGTTTTTTAGACTACGATTTAAAGTAGTCATTTATTTTTTCATACCATTTTTGAACCAGTCTCCCTCCCCCCTACAAATATTATAACAATTGGTCTATTTGATTAAAAAAATGTAGCTGATTAAACTTGGGAACTCAATATTAGGGTTGGCTAAAAGGAATGAGTGTAATGTTTTAGTAAGAAAATGTTATCCTGACAAGAATGTTTTAAAAGTGAGATCATTGTTGGTTTTGGAAGCACTGGCATTGTAATTAGTCATGGTTTAAAAATGAAGCAACTTGAAATATCATTATAAAGTATTGTTTGATCTGAAAGAAGACAGTGAACATTTTTGGTAATTTTTAGCATGCTTCCTGATGTGATTCATTTATTGATTTTGTTTGTGGAATCTCACTTACTGAAATTCCTTTAGCCAGATTTTCCCAGTGTCTCTAATAGCTGAGTTTACTACTTTATGCTCCTTGAGAACTATTTAGAACATTATTCATCACTGTATAAATATACATCATTTTAAACAATCATTTTGTGACAGCTCATAAAGTTAAGAGTGATTATTTATTTGACAAAAAGGTGCGTTAACTTAAAAAAATAAGCCACTATACTACATTTTAAATTAGGTTGAAGTTATAAAACAAGTATCTTAACATTTGTCCAGAATAAATGGATTATTTATGTTTTGAGGAACAATGATATTAATGTTTTGGTCACGTGAAAGATAATGCAGAGCTCAAACGTAACTAAGGAGTTACTCAGCCATTGGATATAATTTCTTCATTCATTTACTCATCTTAGAAATGATTATTCTGCAGTTATATCCTATGGTACATTGTATTCCAAGGTCAATGAGTTCTGCTCCCTGGACTCAAAATTCTTGCAGTGGTGAAATATAGTCGCTTGTATCTGTTTTAACAGAAAAAGTACCATAATTTTAAACCATTTCTTAATGAAGTATAAAGGTAGTAAGTATAGTATAGAGGGCTTTTCTTTCCAATATACTACTTGGTAGGTATAGGCAAGTCAATTATATTCTCTGAACTTCAGTTTCTTCATCTGAAAATATGGACCAAGTTATCTGCCCTGCCTACGTCAAGTAGTTATTGTGAATCTTTAGAAACATATTGATTGTCAAAATATCATAAGCTGTGCCTATGTGCTATTATAATGCTTTGTGTGTCTCTGATTTTTATGGGAGATTTCCAGCGTACTACCACTTCACCGCATTTATTATTTGATTATAAAAATACTCAAATAGAATCTAGAAGAGAAAAAAGTTATTCACACTTCACTCTAAATCAAATACTTTTTATAATTTTGAACTGATATTTTTCCAGGTTTTTAAATACCTAGCTTTGGGGGATAATTAGATATTCATAATTACACATTTGGCCTTTTTTTCTACACTTATTACAGAGTTTTCACATAATCATTAATGACCACATTATCTAGCAGTTGGTTCTTAGTTTATTTAACCATTCTTAGAAGTTGTCAGTAATCTTTTGCATATTATTTTCAGATGCATCATTCATTGGAAATAGAGGCAGATGTGTTCTATGTTTACCTGACAGCAGTTGAGGAAAACTTGTCTTAGTTACAATTATGTCTTAAGGCCTGAGAAAAAATATAAACATATATTTGGATCATCACATAATTTCAGCCTACTCTTCCACACAGATTGCTTTCTGATCCTCCTGCCTCTCCCGGGCCCTGGTGCAGGTGCATAGCATATAACCCAGCTGCTTCCTGTGCACACTCAGAGCACTAGCATTTTGTTTTTTACTAAGTATTGAAATACTGCTGTTCCTCAGGTGAAGAATACTCAAATGTTTTCAGTGGTTAATAAGAATAAATGACAATGTCACTCTGAAAAATAAACCCAAAAAGTATCTTCATCTCTTTCCCTCCCTCTCTCTGCCTCCCACCATTTCAGATATTTCTCTTGATGGACTTAAAATGACATGTAGCCTAGCCATCTAATACCTTGACCTCTCAGTTCCATGACCCTCTGCCACCAGTGATCTTGTCCTTTTGCCTGTTTCAGCCCTCCACCCCATTATTGTGCCTGGACGTTGTTGTTACTAATCATTGTATATCCTCTGTGAAACTTAGAGCAGGTATCTTGCTCCATCCACCACCTCCCACATTCCAGCTTGTTCCCTTCAGTGCTCTGCCTTGAACTTAGCTTAGACTCCGTGATTTACCACTTTATTCTTTCCTAGCCTTTTTCTCCTTATGTCCTACTTACCTTGGAAAAACCCCAACCTTGGTTAAATCTCCTTTTAGATCCTCTGCAGCTGCGTTCATGAGAACTAGATGAGGAAGCTAGAGACAAACAGTCCTAGTGACTGGTTTCACTTTAGACACACGATTAGTAACCTTGAGTGAGTTCTCAATATGACTGAGCAATCCTACTAAGTTTCCATAACTTCCACTTTACCTCTCTTCAGTGAAAGTATTTCCCATCATATTGCTCTCTCTTCTGAAGCCTCCAGTTCCCTTCCTCTCTGCTCATTCAAAGCTGATGACTTTGTCTCACATGTCACTGACCCTGATGAAGCCATCAGGAGAGAACTTTGCATATCCTCCATCTCCCCAGTCTACCAGCCTATCTGCATCTATGTCTTTATCTGCTGCTTTCCTTCCTTGGGAATTGTTTGCCTCATCTAAGGCCACCTTCTTGCACACTAGATCACATCTTGTGAACCACTCAGAAGTCAGGTCTTGCACATGTACCCCATTCCCCCACACCGTCAACTTTTCTTTTACTGCATCATGGCTACAAACATATACCTGTTGCCACATTTCACAGCTATCCTTTACAGAAAAGAGTTTTCTATATACCTAATGTCCACTTCCTCACCTTTTATTCTTAGACCACTTAAGTCAGTTTTCGTCATGTTACCTCTGTTAACTTCCCCTCTAGGAGATCATTTCTCTGGTTTTTCTTCTACCTGCGACTGTTCCTCACCTGTCTCCTTTGTTCATTGCTCTTCAGCTTAATCTGAAATTATGAAGTGTGTCTCAGTATTCAGTCCTTGGACTTCAGTTGACTTTATAACTTTAATTAAATTTCATTTGTGTACTGGTAACTCCCCAATTTAATTTTTCATTACTTTTTTTTTTTACCTCGTAACTCCAGATTTGTATATCCAGCTTCCTACCCTGTAGCCCATTTACACATCTAAATCAATTTTCTTTTTAAAAAATTTTTTTTAAAAATTTATTTTTGAGAGAGAGATAGAGACAGCATGAGCAGGGGAGGGTCAGAGAGAGAGGGAGACATGGAATCTGAAGACTGGCTCCAGGCTCTGAGCTGGCTGTCAGCACAGAGCCCGACACGGGCTTCAAACCCATGAACTGTGAGATCATGACCTGAGCCGAAGTCAGATGCTTAACCGACGAAACCACCCAGACGTCCCCTAAAACAATTTTCAACTTGACTTATCCACAACTAAACTCTCACTTCCCATGTCTAGTCTTCTTTCAGTCAGCCTCACTGCAGTTACCAACAGTTCGAGTTTTGTTCTCAGGCCAAAAGCCTTGGAATTGTTTTCAGCTCTTTTTTTTTCCCTTTCACATCCCATGTCCACACTGGGTCAACTTTAAAAATATATGAAGAATATTGCCACTTCTCACAGGCTCACCCGCTACCAGTGTAGGTCCTTGTGATCTGTTCTCCACATGGCAGCCAGAGGGATCATTTAAAAATGCACGTCAGATCATAGCAGATGCCTCTGCTCAAAACCTACCATTTGCTTCACATCTCACTCAGGATAAAATCCAGTGTCTTTCTGATGCCCTACAAAGAACTGTCATGTACAGGGTCTGCCCCCTACTTACCTTTCGGACATCACCTCTCCTCCTTCATTGTACTCCAGCCACCCTGGGTGTGGTTGTCAGACACACCTGGCATCTCTTCATTTGTATCACTTACCTTCTTATTGACAGTCAGCTGCTCCTGAAGATAACACACTGCACTAAAATGCTAATAGGGAGTCTATTTCCCCTTATTCCAGGTGGGAGTAGTTATAATGCAGTTCTGTAAAACTTGTATATCAGTGACAAATTATCACGTTGAGATAATGCTTAATATATTGGACCCTGATCACTAGACAATTAGGGATTGTTAGTAGGCGGTTTGTGCATAGTAATGTTTGCTCTTCCATTGTAACAATTGTTCTGAAATGCTTTCCACAGTTTTCTCTAATACTTTCTCAATTTTTGGGGGGGAGGATCATTGTATAACACTAGGGAAAAATAAGAGCTAACTATTGAAGGACTATAGAAACCCAGGATAAGTGAGTAATAGCAGAGAATGGCTCACACTGAGTACGAGGCTGGTGCCTTTTAGCTCTTCCAACAGTGGAGATTTTTTAGTGCCAAGTGAACTTTTCCAGAAGTTTCCGTATGAGTCTGACATTATACCAATTGTATTCAGAATGTACCTTGAAATATTAGTCCTGTGTTGTTTTGTTAAAAAATTTTTGTTGAGTTTCAGAAACAGAAACATAAATTTTCTTTTATAAACACTGATGAAAGACATTGGATATTGAGAGATATTTCTATTCTATGGTGGTTGTATATTAAAAATCAAGATAAATCAAACCATCATGCTGTACTTAGTAAAGTATTTCAATTATTTCTCAATAAAACTGGAGAAAAAATAAACCAAGAACTGTTTATCCAAGGGAGTAATGTTCTGCGGAGTATGCATTGCACCCTTACATGTATACATACTTTTTCTCTGTAGTAGAGATTCTATTAAAGATTTAGTAAGAGATGAAGAAAGTTTATGAAACATATCACCTGATACAATAAAAATTCCTACCCAATGCTTCTCTTCTACAAAGTTTGTCTCAATTTAACATGCTTTCTGATGTTTTGAATGTTGAAGTTTTACTGCTTTGGAAAATAATTAAACCAAGGAAAGTCTTGAAATAAAATTAAGGTTGCTAGCACAGAAAATATAATTATTATTGAATAAAAATGTACTTTTTATCACCACGAGGTACCAGGGTATGAAATTTATCATCAGAATTTTTAGATACTTTGGCAAGAGTACTATTTTAACACAAATAGCATCAAGGAACTATAATGGGAAAAAAATGGAATTGGTAATGAAGTCCTCCATTCTCCCATATGATGGATGAAAACCCCAATCTTTGAAGTTGGTAAACTCCAGGAAGTAAATGTGAATCTGATCCCATCACTCCCTCCTTCTTAACCTTCTCCAGTGACTTCCTATTCTACTTGGAATCAAGTCCACCCTTCTTCCAAGGCTCACAGCAAAGTCCCAGCTATCTAATCCTTGCCTGTACCTCTGATCTTGGGTCAAGTAGGGTGGTGTTTCCTGTGAACTCCCTATGCCCCAGCCACACTGCTCTACTTACAACCCTTTCTGTCTGGAATGTTTTCCCACATTCTTAGCTTAGCTCCATCGTTTTATGAGGTTATAACCATTACCCCTCAGAGGGTCCTTTCCTGTTTCTCTTTCTTAACAGGTCTCCTCAGATTTCTTACTCCTTTGTTTCATAGAAAATGTTGCATTATAATTTACAAATGCCAGTGTTTTATTTATCCCTTTGCTTGTTCTTTTTTTTTTCTCTCCCCCTTGCATCAGAATGTAATACTGAGTCCTGTTTATCATTAATGTCCCATCACCTTGCATAGGACTTGGCACATATTAGGTATTCAGTTAATATTTTTGAATGAATGGAGATCTTCCAGAGAAACATTTGTGAGTTAAACCAAATACCTTGCAGATTTTTATAAGATAAAATAGTGTAAAGAGATAAACATGCTAAGTTGATAATTCATTTATGTTTGTAATCTGTCATCTATAATATCTAAATATATTTTTCATTTTTTATTGTGGTTAAATATATATAACATAAAATTTACCATTTTAACCATTTTTAAGTGTGTAGTTAAATGGCATTAAGTGCATTCACAGGGTTGTACAACCATTCCACCATCCATCTCTAGAACTTTTTTTATCTTTCCAAACTGAAATTCTGTACCCCATAAACAATCATACTCCGATCCCCTTCCATCCAGCCACTGACAACCTTTACCTCTACTTTTTGTTTTTATGAATTGACCCGTTCTAGGGGCTTTACATGTAGAATCAAGCAGTATTTGTCCTTTTGTGATTGGCTTATTTCACTTAGCATAATAGTCTTCAAGGTTAATCCTTGTTGTAGAATGTGTCAGAATTTCCTTCCGTTTTTAAGGCTGAATAATATTCCATTGTATGTATGTATCACATTTTGTTTATTCTTTCATTCTTTGAATGGACAATTGCCCTTCTTCTACTACTTGGCTATTGTGAGCAATGCTGCTATTTATACAGGTGTACATATATCCATTTGTGTCCCTACTTTAACTTCTTTTGGGTATATGCCCAGAAGTGTAATTCCTGGGTCATATGGTAATTCTGTTTCTAATTTTTCGAGGAACCACCATACCATTTTCCATAGTGGCTGCAGCATTTCACTTTCTCATCAGCAATGCACAAAGGTTCCAGTTTGTCTACATCCTACCCAACACTTCTTATTTTCTATTTTATTTCGTTGTTTTTAATAAAACATATACTAATGGATGTGAAACCATTACAATGAACCTCTCATTGTAGGTTTTGCTTTGCATTTTCCTAATGATTCATGATCTTGGGCGTATTTTCATGTTTTTATAGGCCATTTGTATATCTTCTTTGGAGAAATGTCTATTCAAGATCTTTGCCTGGTTTTTAGTCAGGTTGTATATTTTCTGTTGTTGAACATCTAAATATTTATGTAGTAGAAAATATACTAAAATACTTAAGGCATGTCTTCTTTCTCTCTATTATTAGGGGTACAAAATATAATTTGCTAGCTCATACTACTCTGACCTTGGAAAGTGCTGAGGATAGCTTCAAGACACATAATCTGTCCATTAATGGAAATGGTGAGTACACTCTATGTATGTTATGTCAATAGATAATGTTGTGGCAGTAATACTTCCTAATTTTAATATGCTCCTCTGAAGTGGTTGTTGGCTTATCTAATGTAGGCATGCATGATTCTGTAGGTTCTTTCTAATATTGTCATTCCGTTTCCCCAAAAGAGAAAAAAGTTTTATGTTTTCTTAATGCCATTTGCCAGAGATTTGTTTGTGAGGCTAGCTTAGTGAGAACAGAAAGGTTTTGTGTATTCTAGATCCTTATCTTGGACTTGAAATTGATTACTTCAATACCCTTCTAGTTGGCTATCAAAGACCTATCTTATTTTTAAAGTTGAAATTGAGGAAGCCAACCCTTATGCTGGTAGAAACAGAGGATATAGGAGATAGGATATAGGGCTAAATTAATATTAACTGTTTTATCTCTGGATGATATTGGTAGATGTACTTTATTGAAAAAAAAATAATATAGGAAGGTGAAGAAGGGACTTAAACAATTAGAAAGGTTTGTAAAATTTAGCATGAGCATTCTCCATTCTTCCTGATTATTTTATCTATGAGGAGCAGTACAGAGTGGTAATGGTAAAGTAGTTTGGAAATATAACTTGGGTCATTTATTTTGTCCATTTTCTGAAGCAGAATATACAAAATTATGTACTACCTTAGTTGTACTTATTGTTATGAGGATGGTGGCTCTGTACTGATGAGATAGATGATTTTACAACAATATTTTTTAAGTTTTGCACTAAAACTTACATAGGGGCACCTGGGTGGCTCAGGTCGTTAAGCATCCAACTTCAGTTCAGGTCATGATCTCACGGTTCATGGGTTCGAGCCCCACATTGGGCTCTGTGCTGATAGCTCAGATCCTGGAGCCTGTCTTTGGATTCTTTGTCTCCCTCTCTCTCTGCCCTTCCCCTACTCATGCTCTGTCTCAAAAGTAAATAAAACATTGAAAAAATTACAAAAAAATAAAAGTTACATTAAAAAAGAGAAGAGTTCTTAAAATGTGAATGTACAATGTAACAAATAATTATGAGATGAATATATGCATAACTGTTTTCACGTCCAGAAAGAACATTGCCATCATTACTTCTTACTTATTCTAGGTGTAAATGTGCCCTAGTTTTTATGGTATTCACTTCCTTGCATTTATTTTTGGTTTTACCACCTCTGTGTGCTTCTCTAAATAATATAGTTTATTTTTTTCTGTGTTTGAATTTTATATGGATAAAATCACATTATGTCTTCTTAGTGACTTGGTTTTTGTTCATTCAGTATG
Source organism: Crocuta crocuta (assembly GCF_008692635.1). Lineage (NCBI taxonomy): Eukaryota > Metazoa > Chordata > Mammalia > Carnivora > Hyaenidae > Crocuta > Crocuta crocuta. Next base: position 12,658,855 of record NW_027532406.1, read on the forward strand.
TGTATATCTTATTTCTTATAGTATTTCATTGTATGATTATATCACTATATAACTCATTCAGTTATTTTTAATAGTTACAGGGTTCTTTAGGTTTATAGTTTCTTGAATCAGTTTTGGTAAGTTATATTTTTATACATATGTGTATATTTAGTCTAAAATTTCAGGTTTATAAGCATTAATTTTTTCATGATAGCTTTATTGAATTTCTCCAGCACCTGTAGTGATGTTTCTCCTTTCCACCTGATACTGGCGTTTTGCATGTTCTCTGTCTTTTTATTATCATTCTTGCAGTAGGCTTGTTGGTTTTTTTTTATTCAGTGGTCTGTTCTATATATTCTAGTTATTTGTTAGAAATAATTATTGTAGTCCTATTAATTACTGTGAGAAGTCTGATAAAATCTGCTGTGATTGTAGATTTTCTAGTTCTCATAGTTATGTCTATTTTTGCTTTATATTATTTGAGCCTTTACTATTTGATACACAATTTTTAAATGGTGCATTTTCTTCTACTCTTTTACCTCAAGCTTTTCTTATCTTTATATTGTAGCTATGTCTCTTCAAATAGCATTATATACTGGATTTTAATTTTTATCCAGTTTGACAGTCTTTGTGTTTTTTAATGGAGTAGTCACTTTGCATTTGATACCAAATAGTTTATAACCCATATTGTATGATATTAAATATTTATGTTTAAATCTGCCATCATATCCTGTGTTTGCTGTTGAGTCTTAATATATTTCATGGTGGCTTTTCTGTTCTTTCCTGACTTTTTAAAGGATTGATAGTTTCATCATTTCAGTTTTTCCTTGTTTGAAGTTAAGTTGTAATTCTTTTTCTCATCTTTTAGAAATTACTTCTAATGGCACTTCTAGAAATGGCATTAATCATATATGTTAAAGTCTAAAATTAAAAGATAGTTTTACAGGGTGCCTGAGTGGCTCAGTCGATTATGTGTCCAACTGTTGATTTTGGCTCATGTCATGATTTCACAGTTCATGTGATTGAGCCCCACATCACGCACGTGCTGTCTCTCTTTCTCACACACAATAAATAAGCTTTTAAAAAAAAGAGATAGTTTTACCTTTTTCTTAGACAATGCAGGGATTTTAGAACAGTTAAACTATTTCTCTGACCTGTGTGCTATTGTTATACATTAGAGTTCTATTTGATTTTTAATTTCACAAGATGTTTTATACATTTTATATTTACTTAGGTTTACCTAAAGTTTTTGTGCACTACTTGTATCTAATACCTTACATCTGGGATCATTTTTCTTATGCTTGAGGTATAATCCTTAAGAATTTCTTTTACTATGTTCCACTGATATCATACACCTTTGTTCTTATGTTTGAAGATGACTCTTTTTTGCTTTATTCTTGAAAGATATTTTTATAGGATATAGAATTTTGACAGTTTTTATTTTTTCTTTTTGAATGTTAAAGATATAATTCCACTATCTTTTGGCTTCTTTTACCAGCTGTTGAAAATCATGTCAGTGTGTCACTTTTGTTAAGGTAGCTTTCTTTTCCCTTTACCTTTGGTTTTCTGAAGTTTCATTATGATATAGGTGCAGAATTTAATTTTATTTATGCTGCTTTAGGAACTCCTTTAACTTGTTGAAAGTACTGATTGGTGTCTGGGCAAAATCTCAGTTTTCCATTAAGAGAGCCTCTGCTCCATTCTCTTTTCTCCCAGCTTGCCTGTTAAACCCGTGTCGATGGTCTCACTTTATCCTCCCTGTTTGCTACCTAAATTTAGGATGTGCTTCCTGCATGCGTTGTCAATGTTATCTTTCAGATTTTTGGTGAAGAGCATGCATTGCTGTTTCATAGCCTGTGACTAATAATTCAGATGGATAGTATATTGCTATTGTTTTTTTCCTACAGTTCTCATGATGCCTCAATTCCTTGCATTTTGGGTTATCTTCATACACTTGTCATTAAAATTAAAAGTTTACATACAGGAATGAATTGATGCAGGCACCTGGAGGAACTATCATTCGGGGCCCACTTTATCCAAAGATCATGTCTGAGTTTTTCTGGACCTCTTTTATCCCCACTTCTAGGTACTGAGAATCCTAGGCAGCAAGGCTGGTTAATTTCTGGTTCACCTCCACCCTGTTGGTGGTTCCTTTGGGATATCAGCCTAGCAGGGGGAGGATCTCCCATTAAACCAGTTACATTTTTCAGGCCCTAGACTTTGACTTCTGTTCAGCTTCCTCATCTTGCAGGATCATTAAATCATAAACTCAGACTTGCTGGGATTGGCAAATGCTCTCAGGACAAACACAGCGTCTGTGCTCACTTAACTCACTGGTTCTTATCAGATTTGTACTGGTCTTGTTACCTTTTTGTTGCTCTTGGAAGAAATTTTAAATAAATTTGATACAGCATTTCAGTAGTTTTCAGTGGGAAGATTGGTCTGCACAATCTCCTTACTCAAAATTTGAAGTCTGCAGTAGTGTTAACATTACCAATTTTATCACAAAATCTGGTAGATGAAGTTTATTGTCATTTCAACTTGTGTCAGTTTTCTGGAATTATCAATATTGCCATCATATGTTGAGTGTCTATTATATGTCAGACAGTGTTCTATGAAATATTCAGCTTTGAAAAAGAAGGAAATTCTGCAATATGTGACAACATGGATGCCCCTTGAGAACATCACGCTTACTGGAATAGCCGGTCACAGAAGGACCCCTTATGGTTCCCCTTATGTGAGGTGTCTACATAGGCAAATTCAAAGAAGCACAGGGTAGAATTGCACTTACCAGGGGAAAGGAGTTGCTAATTAACAGGTATAAAATTTCAGGTATGCAAGATGAATAGGTTCTAGAGACCTGCTATACGACCTGCTATACGTATTGTGCATTTAAAAATCTGTTAAGACGAGAGGCGCCTGGGTGGCTCAGTTGGTTGAGTGTCCGACTCTTGATTTTGACTCAGGTCATGATCTCACAGATTGTGAGTTTAAACGCCTCATTGGACTCTGCTGACAGTGCAGAGTCTGCTTGGGATTCTCTCTCTGCTTCTCCCTCTGCCTGTCCCTTGCTCTTTTGTACATGTGCTTTTTCTCTCTAAATAAACTAAAAAAAATCTGTTAAGAGGATAAATCTTCTGTTAGGTGTTTTTACCTCAATAAAATGTAAATAAGTAAACACTTTTAAGCAGTTTTCATTCCTAGTGTCTGTGGGATGTATCTGTAAAGGAAGCATTACCATGAAGTGATTAGTGGTGTGGACTGTGGTGTCATCAGCCTTGGACTCAGATTCTGGTTCCAGCACAGGCTAGTTCTGTGACCTTCACAAGTTCTTCATTTTATCGTCATGTACACTTTACAGATGGGCAAATTGCAGCCTAGAGGACATAGCATGCTAGGTCATGTAGCTAGAAAGTGGGTGAGCCAGACTTTAAATAATCCAGGACAGGCTGTACTCTGCTATGCTTTCTGGTCAGGGATGATGATTAAAGCACCTAAAGACTCAAAATACTATCCATGTGTGAATAATGGAATTGATGATGAAAGGCCCCATTCTTTCAACCAAATCGCCTGCAAAGTTGTGGAAAAGAATACAATTTATAAAGGAAGCATTAATTTTAGCAGTGATTCCTCAGTTGTCTTCAGTGTTCTGTAAGATATTACTAGATTCTTATTCAATAAAATACTCATGGGTAGATCCGCATGGACCCTATGTGGTATGGCTCTTTTTTTAGAGAAATTCAATACAGACTCACAGACTAAAGATTGTGAGAAGACCTGTGCTTAGAAGGGGGGTGATGGGCATGGAGGAGGGCACTTGTGGGGATGAGCACTGGGTGTTATATGGAAACCAACTTGACAATAAACTATAAAAAAAAAAAGAAAAGAAAAGAAAAGAAAAAAAGAACACTAACACCCAAAACTGTGGGCACTGGGGCTTGTGGACTCCACAGAAGAAAGTTAAAGAAACAATAACCCATGTGCCTAACTCTTTGTAGTAGTTATATTCCTAGAATGTGTGGTGAATTAAAATCTTGTAAATCAGTCCTATTTGGAAAAAAAAGAAATATTCTAATTTAAAGGAAACAATTTTATGCAGGAAAAAAAGCCACCATCAAATTTATGCATTAATATAAATCTATGTTAATACGTTGGGTTTTCCTGAATAAAGTTTTGTCAGTGTCTGTAAAAACGATAGGAAGTAACTATATTTTCTAAAATTTATAACGCAGTTTTATTATTCCTGATAATTGAAAGGAAAAGCTAAAATGGTATCTTCATCATCAAGAAATTTTTATTCTTTTTATAAAACAATGAAACCATACTGTGAAGATTGACTCACAGGGAACTAAGATGTCATCTGGATTCTTTCCCTTGCCTGTTTTGTTTTTGTTGTTGCTGTCAATTTTAAACACCATTTTGTTCCCCATTTGAAACTGCAAATGAATTAGATAAAATCTTTAAGTAGTAGAAAGTCAAATTGCTTTTTTTCACTTCCGGTTTCATTTCATCTTGTCCTAATGTCACCCTTGGTTAGAAAAGAAGAATTAAGTATTTGGATTAGATATGTTGTGCAGGGATGGAGACATCATGAAAATAGAAAGGGCATGATCTGGGGAGTGAGACTGCCCTGGATGTGAAATGGGAAGCCGCTATGTGACAGACACCATGATAGATGCCATTTCCACATTATTTGATTTTCACAACCCTCCTACTTAAGATGGGTAGTATTTTTAAACATGAAGACTTAGTCCTCAGCTGGGTTAAATGACTAGATGGATGTCATGTTTCTTGTCAGAGACTGCTTCTTCCACAGTGGTCGTCAGCTGTAAAGAGACCTTGGTCAGAAGGGACAGGTGATTACAGAGTAGATGGCAAGGGGTCTGCAGAAAAATGAATTCTATATCTAGTATCCCTTTCCAAGGACTGTCATCAGAAGGAAATTATTTTTCTCTACATACTATGAAATCTAAACTTTACTGGAGAAATCTAAATTTTACTGGAGAAGCACATTGTTAAAAGTGGTAGTTTCCAGGATACATTAGTGATTAGACAAACTTTATGAACTTGTCTGAAAAACTAATCATCATTTATGATTCTATTTTTTAACAAAGTGCATCCTAGCTTAAAAACAACTAGCTTACAGATATTTAGAACATAAGCCATCTATAAATCTAGGATTGCTACATAAAGAAATTTGCTTTCAAAGTTTAAATTCATAAATCACAAAGTTGAGTTCAGATGTTTTACTCAGATGCCTGCTTTTATAGAATTTTTATTTCATTTCCTGCCTGTTTTAGAAAAGGAACTTCTCCTGTATCTATTTATTTATGCCTGTGTTTTAGAATCATTGCCTGTGTCCTATTTATGCATTTATTTCTCCGAGGTCAAACCCTTATTTCTGAAAGATAGCAGCTTTACCAAGATATTAATAAACAGATTTGAACAGTCCCAGACAATTTGTTGTGCTCTATTCTTAATAATAAGCAGGCAGGTTGTTAAAATTTTTTTTTGTTTTCCTTTGTATACTTTATTTAGGCACGTCTTTTTCATGTAACTGATGTACCAAACCTTGGTATGGTATCTATATATAATAGTATTTTTACCAAAAAATGTTTTATTTTCCAGAGGTATTAAGACTTTTGTGTCAATAACCATAACAATCAATGGCTAGCGATTTTATGGGTATTACCAACAGGGATGCAGTGAAAACTTTGAAAATCATTTTTGTGTGTTCCATTGTGGGGGAAGGGCCACATATTGGGTTTTTACTTATACCCTGATATACAGAATAAATTATGCAATGCTTTCTTTCCATGCAGATGTGAAGGCTATATGCCTACTTACGCACTACATTAAAGGAGTATCTTAATGTTTTTTGAAAGTTTGAAAGAACTTTTTGAAACAATTGCAAACTTACAGAAAACTTACAAGTTAAATGTCAAGATATTTTTCCCAAAAAAATATGAGAGCAGTTTACATGATTCTCCATTGCCATCAAATATGTTAATATAGATTTCCTACTAATAGGACATTAGTTACATCACTACCACTATCCAAGTCAGTAAATGAATGTTAGCACATTACTACCATTTAATCATCAATCTCTATAAAATAAAGTGTTGCTCACTGTCCCAATAATGTTTTATGACAGAAGGATCCAGTGCAGAATCATCCATTGCATTTGATTATCATGCTTCTTTTAGTTTCTTTCAAATTGCACCATTTCAAATTCTGTCTTTTCCTGGCATTCATAACCTTCACATTAAAATTTTTTTTATAATGTTTATTTATTTATTTTGAGAGAGAGAAAAAGAGCAGGGAAGGGGCAGAGAAAGAGACAGAGAATTCCAGCAGGCTCCATGCTGTCAGTGCAAAGTCTGACATAGGGCTTGAACCACTGAATTATGAGATCAGGACCTGAGCTGAAATCAAGAGTCAGTTAACCAACTGAACCCCCAGACGGTCCAATAACCTTGATATTTTTAAGCATCATAGTCAGTTATTTTGCAAAAGGTCCCTAAATTTGGGTTTATCTGATGTTTTCTTGGGATAAGATTTGGGATATGCATCTTGGGCAGGAATATCACAGAAGTGATCCTGAGTTCTTACTGATTTCTGTCAAGTGGCGTGTAATTTTGATTCATCCCATTACTGGTAATTTTTACTTTGATCACTTGGTTAGTGTGGTGTCTGCCCAGCTTCTCTACTGTAAAGTGTCTCTTTTGTTTCCCCTTTGAAAGAACTTTTAATATATATTTTTGTGGAGGAAGGGGGTGCCTTGAAACTATGTAAGTGTATGTCTTCCTGATCTTTCAATTTATTCATTTATTTATATCAATATGGGCTCATGTTTTCCTATTTTATTGAATGTTAATATCATTGCTTGTTTTAAGATTCAAGTTTTCCCCAATTAGGCCAATGGGAACACATTCAAGAAGGGTTCTGTTGTCTTTTTTGACAATATTCTCATCATTCATCAAGTACTTCCTTGCTTTATGGCATAAAACAAGGTATTTCAGATTCATCCTGTACTTTCCTTGCCCCAGTCATGGAATCAGTCATTTTTCAGAGGAATGCTGGTTCCTTTTGATGGAAATAATATTTAGAAGACATGATCTGGGTTCTAGGTGTATTCACTGCTATCAGAGTGGTACTGTTAGAGTACCACTGTGGCTTTCCACAGGCCCTCTCAGAGGACACAGGTGCACACAGGCTTATATATTTGTTCTGTATTTCCTAATCTTTATATGTTGGAAAATGTGAGTCCATACCAGTGCATCCAGTTCTTATCTAACAGCACAGAGTTCATTCTACATGTTTGTAACTCCTTTTTCTGACAGGAAGAAATCCATCTTCTGTTACCTTTAATGCATTTTCTTCTTTGATTGGTCTTCCTGAAAGCACCCATTCTTTTACCTCCCATGAATAGATGCTCTCTTCTCCTTGCTGGAGCCTCATTCTAGGCTGCCCCTGTCCCATGTCCCTCCTTGCTGAGGCTCACACAGTTCACACAGGCCTTTACCCCAGGCTTTAAGTTCCCCTGCCTGGCTGCCCTCTCCGTGACCTCATGTGGACACCCTCCTCAGCCGGCCTGTGCTCTGACACCCCATGCCCACTGCCTCTATTCTCAGATGCCCTTCTCACTGGGCTCTGACACACTTTTCTGGGTCACTAAACGTGTGGATTGTGTCCCTGCTGCTCATAGACTCCGACTGCCATGGCTGAGTCACCTGCCAAATGTGCACACTCTCCTTACTCTTTGGGTTCTGACACCTCACATTGGGCAGCCATACCATATAGGCACTCTCATCACTCTGCTTGGGCCTTGACTTCCCACACCAGGCCACCCCCTGAAGAGAAATCCCCCATGGGCTGTGCTGCATGTCGTCCATCTTCCTCAGCCCATTCAGGCTCTGACACCTGGTGCCTGGTGGCTCTCTTACCCTCCCTATCCTGCCTGGCTCCGGCACTGGGCACAGGTGCCGGTGGGTGTGGGCTCCACCTAGTGACTTACAACTAAACTGTTCAGTAAGGGAAGGGGAAGAGGAAGGGCCAAGAGGCTTATTAAAGTATTATCTTGAAATTGTCCTCTGAAATGTTATATTCAGAGGATCACTTTGCTAGCTATTATAATGAAAATCAGAACAAAAAGTAGAATTTGACATATAAGAATCATTTTATTAGAATGTTTTTTATTTTAAATTAGTTTACTTATATGCCCTGAACTACCTTCATTTGTTAAATACTTTAAGATCAAACAAGAGATCAAAAGACTAAAAGTTCCACATCTATTCTGGGTGAAAACATTTATAAGCTATCAGTTTAATATCATCCTGGCCTGTCTACTTTCTCATATTTGATTTTTTCATTAACTATGGCACTGGTATTTGAGTAGGATGAACCTTTACGTATGTTCTTATACAAAGCAAAAAAATTTCAAAAAGGAAAAAAAATAGAAATGTATTATGACCTCAGATAAACATGTTTATAACTTGATTTTTTTTTCTATCTTGTTTAAATAGAGGAGTCTTCATTTTGGCTTCCCTTATATGGCAACATGTGCTGCCGACTAGTCGCCCAGCCAGCTTGTATGGCTGAGGATGCATTTGCAGGATTTCTTAATCAGCAGGTTGGAGGACTTTAAATATCCTACAATTATAGCTACAGTCTAGATCTTAATGTACTGGCAGTTTAGTCTTTTGATAATGAAAAGTATTATTTTTAAAGCCTTCCTTTAAATGACTGTTTTCTCAGTGTTCGGCATAGTGGGGGTGAGAAGGTGGGGAGGGGAGGGGTCTAAGGTGGTTTTGATGGCTTAAGGAGCCATCTCCAGGTCCCTCTGCCTCATAAGGGCAGTGGTGGGATAATTGCAGCAGAGGACCCCTTGTGGAAGCAGATGAGGGCTGCTCCACACCTTTGATAGGAGGCCTTCCTGGCCTACAGCTTTTGGCACACTTAAGGCCTCTGGGCTTCCAAAGCTGCTTCTGTTCCACCTACTCCTGATTTATTTATAACCATAGTTATTTATATGCAGTAAATAATTAATTATGGGCTTCAATGAATCAATACCTTTTCTTAAAGATTCCATTAAGAGGAAAGGAAATTTGCATTCTTATAGGGGAGTCACCATTTTCCAGTATTCTGAGAACAGTAAGGGAAAATTATATTTTGAGTATTGAGTTATTTTTATAATTTTTTGAGTCATTAGATGGATTGCTGTGGAATTTGAAGCACTAATTTTTAATAGACTAGCTTTTCTAAAACTGCATTGATTTATGATTCCATATGTGTAAAAGTTATGTGGTAATCATTACCTCCATTTGCTTAATGCTTTTGAGAATTCCAAACCTTTCTTCTGTGATATTAACTTAACTCTTTGATTTTAGACTACTGACTTATTGTACATTAAATTAATGGGTAACTCTATCACATTAAAATATTTTTTTAAACTAACATAACTTTGGTGATTTAAGTATTTTGTTGAATTTAATGTTAAGATGATAAATAATGATTAAGGTTGATGGTTGCTTGAATCTTTTTCAGCAAATGGTGGAAAACCTGATTAGTTGGAGAAGGTTGTACTGTGTTTTAAGAGGGGGTAAACTCTATTGTTTTTATACCCCAGAAGAAATTGAAGCCAAAGTGGAACCAGCTTTGGTAGTGTCCATTAACAAGGTAAATAAAATGCTATTTTGAAAATAATGACATAACATTTTATAAAGTTTGTTCTTTTCTATACAATTTACCTTACTGCCATCTTATGAAGAAAAGGGAAGGTGAGTTCATAAAGATAAATTAATCTTCTTATTTTTCTTCTATTACAGAGCTTATCTGGTAAAGGAAATACAGTATATTTCCTAAGAAAACATAGTAATTGGAAATCTATACCAGTAAATAGGTTTTAAAGCAGAGAATGTAACTCCACATTAACAGGATATTTAAATTTTTCATGAATTTATTTAAGAGATAATATAAACATAAACTGTTAGCTCATGTTACAGTGATGCTTTTTCTAGAAAGTTAGTATTCAGATGAACCCATAAAAAGATATTCCTGAGTGTACTTCCTGATTTCTTAGGGGAATGATGGGCAGTTGTCCAACCTTCTGTCAGAACAGGAAAGCCTGATCTCTCTCTCTCTCTCTCTCTCTCTCTCTCTCTCTCTCTCTCTCTCTCACACACACACACACACACACACACACACACACACCATGATCTTAAATTTATCTTCATCTATTACCTCAGTCTAGTGTTTATTAGAGGGTCCCCCTGCCCCCTGTTTTGGCATTCCTACTCTAAAGAGACTTTTTTTTTAATGCTTTTTTATTTATTTTTGAGAGTCAGAGAGAGACCGCGCAAGCAGGGGAGGGTCAGAGAGAGATACAGAATCTGAAGACAGGCTCCAGGCTCTGAGCTAGCTGTCAGCACAGAGCCTGACGCAGGGCTTGAACCCACCAACTGTGAGATCATGACCTGAGCTGAAGTCGGATGCTTAAGTGACTGAGCCACCCAGGCGCCCCTTGGCATTCCTACTCTAGAGCACTGTGATGGCATTTCTAGAGCAGAATATCATGTTTTCTGTCCATAGACCATACTTAGTTGTTTCTAGTTGTTTTACTTTGCTTGCATTTGCTTTTGGAGTGGTTGAATTGAAGTATCTGGTAAAATATGAGCCATCACATCTGTTAACTGTACATGTTCTGCCTGACTTGAAATTATCTTTTGAAAAAACGTCAAGTTGAATGTCTTGAAAATCATGTGGATACTAGTTTGCTAATCTATAAAGACTTGAGTTAATTTCTGTGATCGTTTCCAATAATAACATTGAGTCTGTTTCTATACTGCTTCTAGAAATTATACTGCTTTTCCTTCTTTTATACTGCTTTTCTTTTTTTAATTTTTAAAATTTACATCCAAGTTAGTTAGCATATAGTGCAACAATGATTTCAAGAGTAGATTCCTTAATGTCCCTTACCCATTTAGCCCATCCCTCCTCCCACAATCCCTTTTTCTTAAAGGAAATTCTTCAGTGAGACCTTTTCAATTAAGTGCACTTAATTGATCTGTTTTCTATTTTAGAAAGATTAGTGTTGCTCTTAAATACTATACCTCAACATTATAACATGGTGAATTTATTTTAGTTTAGATAATTAGGTTGGTTTCTGAAAAGTATATTTTTATTGGAAAATTGATATATTTTTCATTACTTGCCAATTTTATGTTTTGTTTTGTTTATGCAATGTCCACTTTTCCTGGTCAGATGTGCAGAAAAGTTGGAAGAATAGAATAACAAACACCTGTATACTTTTCACCTAGAGTCTTCAGCTTTTGCTAATATTTTACCATATTTGCTTTCTCTTTAGATAGTTTGAGATTATTTTCAGAACCATTTGAAAGTAAGTAGCTGACAGCATAATGTTTCACCTAAAAATAAGGACATTTCCTTCATAACCATCTTATTTATCACACTCAAGAAATTTATTGTTGGTAAAATAATATCTAATATGTAGAGTAGATTGTCCCAACTGTCCCTACAGTGTTCCATTTGTACTTATTGTTTCATCCAAGACCCCCATCAAGGAGCATAGACTGCAGCTGGTCACCAGGTCTTTTGATTATTTCCTTTTTACCTAAATTGGACCCATCACTCATTGCCTGTTTTTCTTTTTTTTGTCTTTTATTATACTGACATTTTGGGAAAATCCAGGCTAGTCCCTAAGTCTGTTTTTGACTAATTGTTTCACTGGATTCAGGTAAATATTTTTGGCAAGAGTTCTGCATAGATGATTTTATCTAACCTGTTTTTCACTAGGCAGCTAGGTAGTGAAAAATGGAATTGTTTTTTTTCTCACACGTTGTGCTATGGAATGTGGATAGTCAGGTAGCAAATTAAAATGTAATCTAGACAGATGATATTTTTAAATTCATTTATTTTATTTGAAAACGGTCTTCAAGATATTAATTTTATCTTATCAGTCCTTTATGTTAGAGCAGGTTAAATCAGCCCTGTTTTATAGGTATGTTATTTCTGTTTTACAAGTGAAGAAACAGACTCACAGATCAGATAGAACTTGTCTAGCTAGTAAGTAAAATTACATGGCTCACTGTTTTTCTGTTTCCTTACAGACATACTGCTAGACTAGATTTGGAAGGCAAAATTAGACATTTTCCTATCTCTGTAGCCACTCTGAATAAGTTATGAGAGTAAAAAGCAGCTCTGAAGTGAGGTTCTGAGTCTGAAGCCACAGTTACTACCTATCTACAGGCAATGGCTTGGGCATATATTGACTCTTTACCATTTAAAGTTAAGAGGTGGTTGTAATGGAACCCCTCTTACTGTAACCAGTGTATCTATATTTTCTTGTCTGATGACAAGGGTGTAATTCCAAAAAAGCAGTTAACAGTGTTTACATGGTCCAGCTGAGTTGACCTTTTTTCAACTGACTCATTTTTCCTTGTAGTAATAAAAGCTGATGGCCTGGTGACTGATGGGATTCTGTAGTCAATCAACTTCATTCTTAAGATGACTGGAATCACCATATTTAGAAATCCCAGTGGTGGTTCCACAATTGACCATTACAAATTCACAGGAAAATGATTAATCTAGTAATTTCTATAACCTCAGCCTTAGACTTGGGGACGATATGGGCTATGTTTGACCCTGACGACTGATGACATAAACTGTCATTGTGCATGACTTTCATCTAAAGCACAAAAGAGAATTTTAAGATTAAACCATGAGGTAAGGGTTAGATTGAGAAGATTAATGTAATTTAGTTGCTGATCTTGAAGATTAAACTGATAACAAAGTCTTCCATTCTCTAGCTTTGTGATATTGCTATCCTCATTGTCTCCAGGGCTGATTCCTGCCCTTTCTCTGCAGCAGCTTTTCTGTTTGCAGTTTCTACTTCTACATCATGCTTCTTTTGAACCCTTCCATTTACTTGAAAACTTCACTTTTAACAGTAAATGCCCTGGTCTCCTTATTTAAATATGATGATCGCAGTCAAGAATTCAATTTGTAACTTCTGTAAACCTGGCCATTATGTAGTTATATCTCCTATTAAAGTAATTTTTATATATTTTTTTCAACTTAGAAAATTATTCAAATCTATAGAAAAGTTGAAGCACTACTATAGTGACATTTTCATATCACCTAGATTTAACAGTTACCATTGTTGTCCTCTTTATCTCTTTTTTTCTTTTTGTGGGGAGTTTAAATTCTTTAAAGAAATTTTTTTTTAATGTTTATTTTTGGGAGAGAGAGAGTGTGAGTGGGCAAGGGGTAGAGAGAGCGAGAGAGACACAGAATCTGAAGCAGGCACCAGTCTCTGAGCTGTCAGCACAGGGCTGGATGTGGAGCTCAAACCCAGGAACCGTGAGATCATGACCTGAGCTTAAGTCAGATGCTTAACCAATTGATCCACCCAGGCACCCTATAAACTCTTTATATTTAGTTTTTAATTTGCTTTATGATGATATAGTTTACATAAAATAAAAATTCACCAATTATAAGTATACAATTTGATAATTTTGACAAATAATATATAGTTGTAATCATTACTACAATCAATATTGGATTATAGGTTTTTTTAAGCTTTTTTTTGAGAACATTTAAGTTGTACTCTCTTAGTAAATTTCAGTCACACAGTAGTGCTATCAGCTATAGTCACCCTCAGACCTTATTTATCTTACAGCTGTAAGTCTATAAAGTCTCTGATGTATATTTTTTGCTGACCCATAAGTCTCCAACATTGAGACTTTATCCCTGAATACTTCAACCGGCAACTCTTAAAAATAGGAGCCTCTAAAAAAAGTGTGTTGGGTAGATGAAATTGCAATACCATTATCATGGCTAACCAAATTGACAATAATTCTCTTATATCAGCTAACACCCAGTCCATATTCAAATTTCCCCATTTTCCCTAAAGTGTCCTTTTAGCTTTTACTTTCAATCTAGGAATGTTCAAGCATTGTGTATTCTTCTAAACTGTAAATTGGGTCTAGAGGTTTGATTAGATTCATTCTAAACATTATTTACAAGCATATTTCATGCATAATGACAAATGCTTTCCAGGACATTCTGTTCAAGGGCATATGATGTCAGGTTGTCTCATTATTGGCATTGCCACATTCAATGACTTGGTTAAGGTGGTGACCACCAACTGTCCCTAGCATAAAGATAAGCCTTCTTCTTTCCTATTAGCAAGTAGTCAATGAGGTGATAGTCTGGCATTGTGTGAATATCTTTGTTGTCCAGTAGTCTTTCACATAATGGTTTGAGTGACCAGATTGCTCTTGTCTGAATTGGTTGTTACACTGGAGATTGCGTATGTTGTTCTCACAATATCCTTCATTCTACATGTATTAGCTGGCATTCTTTTATAAAGAAGGACTTTTTCCTCATCAAGTGGAAATGAATTCCAGTCTCTCCTGAAAAGGCAGGAGGATAAAACCTTACTGTTTTAATGCCCAATTTTCAGAGTAAGGAGTTCATATTTTGGTCTTGTGTTGATACTGGCAGTATGTATTGGAGCGGCATTACTTCCTCCAGCCGAAGCAAATGAGTGTTGTGTCTGTTGTGCTCCCCCCATATTAATGGTAAACTCATATATTTATTTATTCAATGTTTTAAATTATTTGATTTTCAAATACAAGGTAGGTATTTTAGTTGTTTGACTTACTTTGGAAATTTCTATGGGATACATGTTAAACAGGACCTTTGATAAATGTCAGCTTTGTATTTTCTGATATATAGAGCAGGTAAGCACCAAATAAAAGTTTTAAGAAGGCTTTTGTTTCAGTTTTTAGTATATTTTCAATTCTATGTCTCTAACCTCTTTTTATGCCTAATAATGCTAAATATTAAATACAAATCAAAGTTCTTTTTTCTCTTGGCTGTCTTTCTTCTTAACTCATGATTTAGAAAATAATAATTTTGCTTAATGCTACTTTAAAAATTATGGAAAATCATAAATTTTGCAGTTGCTAAAGTATATAAACAATAATTCTGTTATTTTGATCACAGGATCTGTTCTTTAACTGTATTTTTTGTTCTTCTAAATGGCATTTCCTATAAAGCTAAGCCAATTTAGTAATTTTCATAGGGAGCTATCTGTGGAAATAGTCACATTAAGGAAAGAAAGGCCTAAGCTATTCCCCTCTTCTTTTCAATCCAAATTTGAAAGGATGCTTTACTTCAGAGTGATTGCTTCAGCTTCAGAAAACTTCACAATTAATGTTGTTGAGCAAGACATTACCAATAAGGGACTTAACAGAGCCATTGAATCTTCTATACATTGTAGAAAACATTTTATTAGCCAGTTTTATCCACTGCCGGTGAGGTGAGTAGCGGAATGGAAAAGTGGTGTGGGTCTTTGAGATCAAAAGTATTTTCTTGATTTAAATACTACACATCACTTCAATTTAATGAATAATAAAATTTGTACTAAACATATCAATATCACTACTTGGTCTGATAGACCTTTGTTAAATTGTCTTGAAATTGCTTTTAACCATCACATTTGTCATGGAACCTAGTAAGCAAAATTATTATGAAGCACATGGAATTTTTTTTCTGATTACGTTAGTCGTTTAATGCCTCAATCCTGTTAACTATTTAGATTGTCGTTTAATAAATACAGCAAAAATAATTACTTAAGGCTTTTCCTTTAGGAGTTTACATCTGATTTCATTGACATGAATTGAAAATAATTATATCACACTTATATTAATCCTTCCTAATGCTTAGTTTGATTTATGGTTATCGTTTATGTATTTCAAACATTCCTTGCCAAATATTGTGACAGTATACTTTCTTTGTCATTAGAATATATATAAGGTCTAAAGCTTGTTTTTCACCAGCAACATTTTGTCTTCATTCCTGATTAACAAGACTTTAAACTAAACACCTTTCAAAGAACTTACTTGTTCTTGACAACATGTTTTGAGGAAGCTGTGAGTGAAATAATATTATCTCAGCATTCCAGGTAGGAAAGCAGGCACTTAGTTCTTTATACTTGTATTTTATTTTTAATTTGGGGGGGAAATTTAAAGATAATCTTTAAAGAGAATAATAGAAATAAACTTGTCCAGGGACACCTGGGTGGCTCAGTCAGTTAAGTGTCTGACTTTGGCTCAGGTCATGGGTTTGAGCCCCAGGTAGGGTTCTGTGCTGACAGCTAACTCAGAGCCTGGAGCCACTTTCAGATTCTGTGTCTCACTCTCTCTCTGACCCTCCCCTGCTCACACTGTCTCTCTCTCTCAGAAATAAATAAAGCATTAAAAAATTAAGAAAAAAACAAAACCTGTCTGTACCCTCATACATTGCCCATCATAAAATTATTTTGAAGCAAATCCTGGAGACTATATGATTTTACTTGTAATTATTACAATTATCATACTTAACAAAAATTTATAGTCATATATTTAGTCAATATATCATCAAAAATTCAGTGTTCAAATTTCCCAGCCTTGTAATTTTTTAAATAGCTTTTGAATCAGGATTTTGAAATAATGGTTCTATGTTGCATTTGATTGATTTGATCTCTTAAATCTCTAAATCTGTTGGAGTGGTCTCTTGGTTTCATGCACTCTCTCTCTCTCTCTCTCTCTCTCTCACACACACACACACACACACACACACACACACACACACCAGAATTCATTGAAGAAATTGTGTCATTTCTCCTAGAGAGTTTTTCATTGTTTGAATTTTGCTGATTGCACTGTGAGTTGCCCTTTTCTTCTATTTTTGGATCAGATTTTGGTTTGTTGGTTGGTTGGTTAGTAACAATATGTCTTAGGAAATATTGTGTACTTTATTGGGAGACATTTAATGCCTGGGTCTTCTAATCATCTTAACATCCATAGATGAGTATTGCTTACATCATTTATTTCATGTGGGGTTGCAAACGTGGTATTTTAACATTCTTTCTTCATTTACTAGGTGGGATACCTCTATCTTATCAAGTATTTGGTTGAGGTACAATTCTTATAGGAAAGACAGAATAAAGACTTTAAGATATAACTAGCTGCCAAAACAGTGAGATAGTTCCCTAGCACCCTTCAAAAATGAGAAATGAGTCCTTTTTTTTTTTTTAAAAAATTTTGAGAGAGTGAGTGGGAAGAGGGAGGGAGGGAGAGAGGGAGGGAGGGGGAGAGAGAGAGAGAGAGAGAGAGAATCCCAAACAGGTTCCACACTCAGTGCAGAGCCTGATTCAGGGCTTAATCTCACAACTGTGAGATTCTGACCTGAGTGGAAATCAAGAGTTGGCTGCTTAAAACATTTTTAAAAAAATTTTTAGAAAAAGGAGGGGAGGCACCTGGGTGGCTCAGTCGGTTAAGCTTCTGACTTAGGCACAGTTCATGGGTTCAAGCCCCATGTCGGGCTCTGTGCTGACAGCTGGCTCAGAGCCTGGAGCCTGCTTCAGATTCTTTATCTCCCTCTCTCTCTCTGACCCTTCCCTGTTCAAGCTATCTCTTTTTTTCTATCTCAGAATTAAATAAAACATTTTTAAAAAAATTTAAAAAGAGTTGGATGCTTAATTGACTGAGCTATCCAGTTATCCCCATATGAGTTCATTTTTAAATATCATTAAGAATTTATGGATTTTGGGGCATCTGGGTGGCTTAGTCGGTTAAGCGTCCGACTTTAGCTTAGGTCATGATCTCGCGGTTCGTGGGTTCGGGCCCCGCGTCAGGCTCTGTGCTGACTGCCAGCTCAGAGCCTGGAGCCTGTTTCAGTCTGTGACTCCCTCTCTCTCTGACGCTCCCCTGCTCGCGCTCTCTCTCTCTCTCTCCCCTAGAAATAAATAAAACATTAAAAAAAAATGTTTAAAAAAATAAAAAAAAATAAAAAAAAAGAATTTATGGATTTAAAGACATTTCATGCATTAATCCATACCATTGGATTCTTATTGACATTTAGATTGTCCAATCTTTGGCTACTGAAAGCCTCTTCAGTTTGGCTCTTGAGTCTTTTTGATATAATCCTAGTAATATTTTGGTACGACAAGGACTTTTGGTAGGACAAGATGTTCTGGAGTTATCCTATATATTTTCTTGCCCTTGCTAAGAATTAGCCATGTCTGTAAAGAGCTCTGATTCCTTTTAGTAGGAAAGAATATTTAGAAACCATAATCTGGGTACATAGTAGACTTTTTAAGACCATATAGTCAAAAGTAAGGTAAGAAACAGTTCATAAATCTAGTCCTGATTTAGTAATTTTTCACTACCAGAGAAATGGAGAGGTTGAAGTACAGTTTTAATTCAAAACAGTGAATGGCCTAAAAGAAACTTTCCTTTGATTTCAGAGTTAATTATATTTTGTTACAAAATTGGCTTCTCAGATTCTATCTGTATTGACTTCAGTTGGCCTTTTCTGGGTTCCCACCATGTCATGCAGTGGAAGGTTACAGTTCAGTATGTGTGACTGACAAAAGTAGATCCAGCCAAGGATTAAAATTTCACAGTGAGGTCTCAAATCTATCCACAGAGCAGTAAAAGTTGATTTTAAAACCTCCCAAATCAACTAAGTGGTTTGGGATCAGCAAAAAGCAAGACCGGAAACTCTGACTTTAGATAGAAAACTTATTTTGGAACATAAATTTCCTCATCTATAAAGTGTTGGGTTAGGATTATTTCTTGGATCTGAGTATGTCAACCTAAACTATCATTATCTGAGTTGCTCTTCTCCTATCTCATTCATTTATTCTTTAAATATATTTCAATCACTTAGTGAGTGATTATTCTAGGTAGTAGATATAGTGGGAGCAAAAATGCCCATGTTTCTTGCTTTCAAATCCTGCTAAGAGGAGACCCTTCCCTCATCTAAACGTCACGTGAGCCCATAATGATAAGTCCTAAAATTCACTTTGTGTTTTCTAATCCATTCCTCAGTGAAGTTTTAAGAACTCTTATTGATACTTTGTCCAGAGTGAAAAACAACTTGCATGGACTTTCTGACATTATCAGAAACTTTATTTAATGACTTTTTCTTAACATCCAGTTTTTTGGTTGAAAAAAATTCCCATTAGTTAAGTTATTTTGAGTGATAAAATATAGAAGTTAATTCAAATGATCTATTCCATGTTTCATTTGCACCGTTTAAAAACTTCTCATGTTTTAAAAATTTAGTGGTATTTATGGTCCTCAGAGCTAATGGAGTGTATAGTGTATAGTATTTATATATTATTGCATTATATTCTCTTAGATAGACACAAATGATCCAGTTCATCAGATTTTCTACATAGCTATTTTCATTTGAAATGATATCTTGGTATTATTAAAAATGTACATATTCATCTATAAAAATCACACTTTCCATATTTAAAAGTTGAATCGATTTTAATCCAACATACAAAAGGTAGTCAGAAATTTGTTTAAGATAGATTTGAATGGAGAGAAGCACAATTTCGACAAGAATAATTCGTACTTTATTGTTGTTTTTTTTTATTATGAGAGCAATAGAGGGTTCTCCTGCCCCCACCGAGTCAGCCTTCAGGAAGTCTTATTGAGAGCATATTAGAGATTCTTGCTAGAGCTTCAGTCTGTTCTCTGCTGGTGACAATAAGCTTTATACTTAAAGAGGTTGATTACATGCATTTTCAGCCTGCAAGGATACCAATTAGGGCACCATTTTGTTTTTATATTGTATAAATAATTACTTAAAAGAGTTAATTCACAAAGTTTATTACCATGGCATAGGAATGTAAAAAGACCATTACGTTAAATTATAATGTTGACCGTAAGTCCATTACAGTCCTCTGAAGACACTCCCACTCCCACATTTTAAACATGACAGTGTCTCTAAGATGGTTACGAGTCCCTATGTTTTGTGGTACTTCAAACTTTCAAAGTTATGTTGCTACTTCATGCAGGATACATTTTTTCTTATGTGATTTTTGAGTAAGAATTCCTTCCTTCAGGAAAGAATTCTGTCATCTAGGGGCACCTGGGTGGCTTAGTCGGTTAAGCGTCCGGCTTTCGCTTAGGTCATGATCTCGCGGTTCGTGGGTTCGAGCCCCGTGTCAGGCTCTGTGCTGACTGCCAGCTCAGAGCCTGGAGCCTGTTTCAGGGTCTGTGACTCCCTCTCTCTGTGACCCTCCCCTGCTCACGCTGTCTCTCTCTTTCTCTCTCCTAGAAATAAATAAAACATTAAAAAAAAAAAAGTCTTTAAAAGAATTCTGTCATCTATAGGAGCCCCTTATCTGCAGGGCGTATGTTCCAAGACCCCCAGTGGATGCCTGATACTGCAGACAGTACCTAACCCTATATGTACTGTATTTTCCTATACATGCATACTTCTGATCATTTGGTTTATAAATTAGGCACAGTAAGAGATTAACGATAATAACTCATAGTAAAATAGAATAGTTATAACAATATTCTGTAATGAAAGTTATGTGAATGCGGCCTCTCTGTCTCTCAGAATGTCTGTGTTCCACACTCCCCCTTCTTGTGATGGTGTGAAAGCACAGGATGCCTGTGTGAGGAGATGCAGTGAGGTGGGGGCTGTAGGCATTGTGATGACGTACGAGCACTAGGCTTCTGCTGACCTGGTGACATGTCAGAAGGAGGATCATCTGCTTGTGGACCACAGTTGACAGGGGGCAACTGAAACTGCAGAAAGAAACAAACTGAGGATAAGGGGGAACTAATGTATATAGTGCTCACCTGCCTATATTTTCCCATGCTTCAGGGTATAGATCGCTTTTTTTTGTATCTCTCTGCTACTGTCCACATAGACGTCATTATATGTGTATGTTGGTTTTGGTGTGTGAGAATACATACAATTCCTCTTCACTCAATACTGAAAGAAGTGAGCAATTTTTTCTCACTCCTAATCAGCTTTTGTAACTGCCAGCTAAATTCTCTTCTGCACACACTACGATAGGTTTAAACGTATTCCTCTAGAACTGTTCTACCCAGTACAGTGGACACTAGCTACCAGTGGCTGTTACACACTTAAAATGTGACTGGACCAGTGGAGATGTGCTTTAAGTATAAAATAAACTGGATTTGGGAGACTTAGAATGAAAACATGTAAAATATCTCAAAAAAAGTTTTTTGATCCATGTTAAAATAATATTTTGGGGGTGCCTGGGTGGCTCAGTCGGTTGAGCATCTGACTTTGGCTCAGGTCATGATCTCACAGTTCGTGGGTTTGAGCCCCGCGTCGGGCTCTGTGCTGACAGCTAGCTCAGAGCCTGGAGACTGTCTTCGGATTCTGTGTCTCCCTCTCTCTCTGACCCTCCCCTGCTCACGCTGTCTCTCTCTCTCTCAAAAAAATAAACATTAAAAAAATTTTAAATAAAATAATATTTTGGATGCATTAGGTTGCATAAAAACTTTATTTAAAAAAATTTTTTAATGTTTATTTTCTTTTTGAAAAAGAGAGACAGAGGGCGAATGGGGGAAGGACAGAGAGACAGAGGGAGACACAGAATCTAAAGAAGGCTGCAGACTCTGAGAGGTCAGCACAGAGCTTGACGCTCAGCTCAAACTCACAGACCATGAGATCATGACCTGAGCTGAAGTTGGAGGCTCAATTTACTGAGGCACCCAGGTGCTCTTTTTATTTTTTAAAGTTTTTAAAAAAAATGTTTATTTATCTTGAGAGAGAGAGAGTGAGTGCACACGTGAGCAGGGGAGGGGCAGAGAGAGGGAGAGAGAATCCCAAGTAGACTCTGCACCGAGGCTTGAACCCACAAATTGGAAGATCATGCTGACCTGAGCCAAAATCAAGAGACAGGATGCTCAACCGCCTAAGCCACCCAGGTGCCTCGTAAAAATGTACTTTAAAATAATGCAATAATTCATTATTACATAATTATTTTCACCAGTTTTCATTTTACCTTCTTGTGTGATACTAGAAAATCTTCAATTACAAATGTGGCTCACTTATTTCCTTGTGCAGGACAGCACTGCTCTAGAATAGTATCACTCATTACCTAGGCGGCCAAATCCCTATTGTTGCCAGAATAGATACTTCTATTCCAGACTTCTTTCCCCGAAACTCCTTGGAAACTACATGTAGTTGCTAGCTTGTCATGTGGCATGGTGGTGCCTGTGTCACTTGGGAACAGACTTTCTACGTGTAGACACATGTCGTACCTAGTACCACCTGGGAAGAAAGCTTAGACTACCAACATGAATGAAACCATTGCTTTTGTTGTAGAGCCTTGCATTCAGCTTTTAAAAAAATAATTGTTATCATCATGAAGGTTATAGTACTATATGGATCTTTAGCTATGAGCTTTGTAAATGAATGTTACATATGAAATAAATGTTAATGGGGAAAACCTAACTGCTTTGCTGCAGTAAACACTATGGTTTTACTGCTTTAAGTGATATCACTGTATGTAATGCCTGAATATTAGCATAACAAACACACTTTGCTGATTCTTTTATTTTATTACTGTTGGAAATGTAGTTAACATAATTCACATTACAGTTACGACATGCCGTACTTGTTTTATTGCAAATTTTAAGATGTATATAAAGATAGCAAATTCCTACTTTAAAAGATCAAAACGGGTTACATTTTAATCTCATGTAATTTAATGTAAGTTCTATATGTAGTGTGCTTTGAAACATTACTCAGTATTTTTAATACAAAGCATTTTTTAACTCAGCCATCTGAGTCTGAACTTTGAAAATTCTCAAAGCTCCATATTTTAAAAGAACAGCAATAAGATTTATAAATGTATCTGCTCTTAAGTGTGGTAGTGAGCAGTAAAATATTTATTCATTACAAAAATATTCTCTTGTAAAACATTAATTTTGTCTTCTTTTTAGGAAACTAGAATTCGGGCAATGGATAAGAATGCCAAGAAAAAAATTCATAATTTCTCTGTCATCAACCCTGTTGCTGGACGGTGTGTAACCCATCTCTTTGCAGTGGACAACAGAGAAGACCTCCAGAAATGGATGGAAGCCTTCTGGCAGCATTTTTTTGATCTTAGTAGGTTAATTTTTGGATTTGCTAATATTATATTCATGTATCATGAAAGGATGCACAAAGCAATCTAAATATTAAAATTATAATGTTATAATTTATATCAAGAATCTTTTATGCTCTTGATTCATTTTTATGTAACCTTCTGTTAACTCCAGATTTGTTATAATATCATCTTGGACATCATCCAAAGGTTTTTTTTTTTAAACCATGCATATGGTTTTTCAGTTTCAATAGTACAGCCCACGATTTTAAAAACAATGTGATAGTAATATAATAGAGTTCTACTATGTAAAGTATGTGAAGTTCTAATATTCTCAAATTAAGGAGGAATTTTATCAACAAGAAGATATTGAAATAGGAAGAAAGGAGGTGGAGGATGGGCTAGATGGGTGATGGGTATTAAGGAGGGCCACTTGTATAAATGTAGACTATTGATAAGGGCTACTTCTAGTCAAACTAAGCCACTGTTAGATTCAACCAGTATTTTATATCTTTAGAATGCTTTTTTTTATAGAATTACAAAGGATAGCTATTTCCAAACAATCAAAGTTATTTCTGCAACTCCTAGAAATAATCCTACAGAAATGTTAGGACTTCTTAATGAGCTATTTTGGGGAGCTTTGTAAAGGAGTTAGTACCTCCTGTCCTCAGATTAATTTTTATAAGCCTAGTGTGATCCATGGCCTGGTCAAGTATTATAGTGATGGTTGGGGAGGGGGCTAAAAAGGGAACTGAACTTATTGATTACCTTCCACATGCCATATGGCTTCATTTATTTCTCACAACAGCCCAGCAGGGCAGAAATTATTTCCCTCTGCTCTAAAGTTGAGAAAATTGAGGCCTGAAGAGATTCTGGTTTACTCCAGGAAACCAGAGGGCTCCCTCTATAGCCTTCTGGAATTCTTCAGGGCTTGTTTTCCTTAAGTACTATCCCTAGGCCCTCAGTAGACGTTTGAATATCTGTTCCATGCTTATCAGCATGCACTACATTTTTTTTTTTTTTTAAATTTCAGCTGATCTTAGATGTGTGACTTAAAAGACAACAACTTCCTTTCGTTTGCTGATCACATCTGAAATTTTAACTGCTTTCCTAAATGCTCTGCTTTTGAGAGTTTGTCTTACAAAGACTGTATTATTTTTAGAAGTGATTCTATAAAAATGTTTATGTGTATAAAGACAGGAATGAAGGGTAAGAGGAGGTAAAAATGCAGAATATTATAGTCTGGATATCAACTACTTCTAGATGATCTCATGTTTTTATTCTCCAGATTACATAAAGTAATTTATCATGCTAAAGTAGGGAGTTGGAGGGACATAAATCCCATGATATTACTGTCGAAATAAGAAAGTGATGACAACTAGGTTCTCATATCTGGCTACTTCTTTAGTATTTAATGATTTGGGGATAAAATCTGCCAATCTATCTAGTTTTTAAAGTTTAAATTTTATTAGATTTGCATTTTACAATGTATTGTGTATGGGGCACCTGGATGGCTCAGTCAGTTGAACATCTGACTCTTGATTTCGGCTCAGGTCACGATCTCATGGTTTGTGAGTAGCTTTAAGACACGCATCAGGCTTTAGGCTCTGTGCTGACAGTGTGGAGCCCACCTGGGATTCTCTGTCTCCCTTTATCTCTCTCTCTCTTTCTCAAAAATAAATACATAAACATTTTTAAAAAAAAGAAGAATTCATTGTGTATGAAGATATGAAGCAAAGATGGAAATCCTAAAGATTGACTTGTACTTTAAATTTTTTACCTTCCTAATGGTAAATGTAGCCTCTTGCAATCTTAGGGGAAATGTGATGTGTAGAACAAAGTAGGGGGATGGATATTCAAGGCAAATAAACTAAGAATAATTTAATATTTAGAGCAAATTTCAATTATTTGACTCTGCTTAAGAGAAGAAAACTGAGAGAGTGAGAAGATTAAAAATCATGAGAAAACGTTAATGGCACTAAGCCTGTAGAAGAACAGAGAAGAATGGAGAGTGGAGGTTGGAGCCAAGGAGGTTATAGTAGCAAATTTTTAATACTTGAGAGCTGAAAAACACGTAAAGGGAATGACACTGTTCTGGATAATCAAAAGGGGTAGGAGTGGTGAGTCAAAGATAAACTTGTTTCACCTATTTAATAATACACATATTGAGTCAACATAAGCAGCAGATCATTTTGACTGGGAACATTATAACAAATATTATTGTGGTAATCAGCTCCAATAGACAGATTTTATGTGAAAACAACATAGCCATTTAATATTTTATACTGAGGCCTTTATGTCAGCATGTTGGTATCACATATAACTTTGCATACTAATTTATTCACTGGTAAAATGTTTCCATTGTAAAACTGACCAGTGAACATTCCACACTTGTACCTCTGACTTCAGTTACACGTGGATAAAATGGCATTATATTCCAGTTTTCAAAATGATTAATATTCTGCTACCACTTTAACAATGAACAGCTTTAATCTATCGATACAGAGAAAATACGGCACTTTGTAATTTGCCTAAGATTTGACAGAGAAATGTTTGCTAGCTTAAAGTATTTCATTATTTTTCCAGTAGATAAGACCTTAATTTTTTTCTGCCCCCAAGAAGGAAAAGCTGGCTTTTATATATTTATCTAAAAAAGGAAGTGGAGGGGAGGAATAAGTTATCAGATCTCAGATCCTACTAGATTTAAATTCTGCAGAGCAACCTTTGAAGCCTCAAACTCAAGATTTTGTTCTCTCTCTGAGATGCTATGTGGGCTATTTTGAAATTTTTGCCATATTCTATACTTAGCATTGTAATAAAACACACTAAAAGGTTTTTTATGTTTCTTAACTATTTAAGGTGATGGATTTAAAATTTATGCATATTACCATTAAACATGGCTGTATATTGGATTTAAAACCACAAAAATGAATAGATAATTTGACTAAATGTAAATGTCTTTCATTTTTAAGCTATTGAAAATAACTGAATAGGATATTGAGAATATAATAAAAGGAAGAGAAATAGAGATCATAAATCATTCCAAAAAGACACATATGTGTATGACGCTTACTTTTCTACAGATGTAAGACAGAGTATAAGAATAGTGAACCTCAGTAACTTGCTTTTAGAATATGAATCTAGAGACGCATAGTTTCTAGCACAGTTGTTACCCAGCCTGTAGGTGCACAATAAATATGGAAAGGTTAAGTTGTTTGTATACAGCACTCAGGAGGGATTAATCTGAGAATTTTAAGATGAAAATAATAAAACATAATTGAAAGAAAAATTGATGTTCACACTTTTAAATTTAAAACAACTTATTTAAGAGTATTTTTTATTCCTAGTAACTAATGGCTTTATTTAAAGTGTCCTTCCTGAATAAATTAGATTCAGTTAGAATTTGGAGTGATGTGTTTTCATTGTAATGGGCTTTTATATACCTTTTACTTGAATGAAAATACAGTATTTTTCTAGGGTTAGATGATTTTTGAAAAGCATAATCATTTGAAGAAATAATTATTAAATAAGCACTTCTTATTTCTTAGAATTTTCAATTAAAGCCATTTTTGAGAAGCAATGCTTCTAACTATATTTCAATTGATTTTTACCTTTCAAGTGTCTTAAATACCTGGTGTTTTTATTTAATATTTAAAAGAGGAGAACTTGTGCCAGCTTTTGCCATGAATAGAAATTTTAGTTATCGATCATTACTAGTGAAATAGCACAGTATTTAATAGCCTAGAGATCTTAGCTTCCTATGTCTGTATATAGAACTTTATTCTTAAAATAGATTACTTTTGTGCTCAGATGTGGACTGTAAAATCATCGGTGGTATTAGGTTTTTGTGGCTTCCTTAAGGCAATGCTTTATAAATTCACTGTTATTTTTCACAGCAAAAAAATATGTTGATATCTATTGAAAATGAAGTATACGTCTTCACATTTATGTTTTAAACTAGACTGCCTTTTTCTGTCTTTCTTAGGCCAATGGAAGCATTGTTGTGAAGAACTTATGAAAATTGAGATTATGTCACCACGGAAACCACCTTTGTTCTTGACAAAAGAGGCGACCTCAGTCTACCATGATATGAGTAAGTGGGGTTTGTCTTTTCTAAGCTTCAGGGTAACAAAAACAACATTGTCCATACTCAAGCAGCTTATTCTATTGACATTAAAATGCTAAAATTTTCAGGGCGCAGTCAAAACGAATGAAAAAAGACTATGATTATAGACTGAGGAACTCATGTTTAATAGATGAATTAATACAAAATTAATGAATACACATTTTTCATAGTTTGAATGCTTAAGATCAAACAAAAATGTTAAGGCTTCAAACTGAATAAAGGTGCACTGAAAATAAATATTAGCTGAGTAGCTGATGAAAATTCTGAAAATGTAAACTTGCAGTTTCTAAAGTATAATCATGTTCTATAATTTTTTCTGTATTTTATTAAATTTGTTTTAAGGTAATGTTGATAAATGAATACTGGTAAATGGAAGTGTTCTTTCATCTCAGTTCAAAAAATTTGTTAAGTTTAATGCTTTGGAAAATTTTAACTTTCTAGACTCATTAATACTCCATTTTCCCACACTTGGAAGGGTATTTATTTATCTTTGTAGGATTGCCTGAGTGAACAGTGCTGTGGACACAGGCCAACACTAAATTCTAGTCTATTTTGTCACCAACATATACTTTACATTTACTTTAAAATGTTAGATTAAAAATGATAGATTTGGGTTAACATATTTGAAATACCAGTGATTCATTTGATAGACATTTATCTCTATTCTTTTTCTCAAGGAAACATTCACCCAGCATTCTAATCACCAAAATGTGTCCTTGGGTTTCTGGTTTGGATTTTTTTCTCTATTAACAGAGACTTTTGCTAGTCTACAGGAAAGGATACTCATCCAGTTACATTTGTCCAAGTTACATATCACGCTTTTGTAAAAAGGGAGTCCACTCTTACCTAGAAATCAGAATAGATTTTAAATCCAAGAAATGGTATTTAATAAATACCTAATCTACAGAATTGAAACAAATCCGATGTAACTCTACTCCTTTGAAAGCTGGGTTTTACTCACTTATTTAGGAACGTGTGTGTGTGTGTGTGTGTGTGTGTGTGTGTGTGTGTGTGTGTACATGTGCAGTGCACAGTGAATGATCTCCTTAGTTTTTAGTTCTGTTGGTAGGGGTAGGCTTATTTTTACAAGTAAATGCTTGGAAAAAAAAAAAAAACCCAACAACAAAACAGTCCCAAGTCACTTGCTTATCCAGTGTGTTTTGATGACCATTATATATAGATGTTGGTCTAGAAAACAATAACTGACTCAAAGTGCACACAGCTTCTGAATTTTCCCCATGGATTTTTTTCCTTAAAATTATTACAGGCATTGATTCACCTATAAAACTTGAAAGTTTACCTGAGACCATACAAAAAAAACTTGAAGAGACAAATGGACAGGGTCTTACTGGTCAGCATGAAGAAACCTCACCACCTCTTTGGGGCAGCCTCTTTGATGGTAATCATCAAGCGGTTATCCAGAAAAAAGTGTTATCTCCTGCAAGCAAGCAGTTATATGATGGGAAAGGGAAAAAGAGACGTGCTCCCCTTCCTCCTCCTGACAAAGCTCCATTCAGCTTAAAAACACAGAGCAACACAGATCAATTGGTTAAGGACAACTGGGAAAAAACAAGTGTACCTTGGGCCTCGCCTTTGGATACCAAATTATCAACCCTAATGCATCACTTACAGAAACCAATGACTGCTCCTCGAAAACTTCTCCCTGCCAGGAAAAATAATTTAACTGATGGTGGACTCACAGACACTAAAACCAATTTTGAAGCCAAGCCAGTGCCAGCTCCAAGGCAAAAATCTATCAAAGACATTTTGGACCCTAGATCTTGGTTGCAAGCACAAGTATAGAAAACCCTTAATGTATAAAACATTTAACAAAATCTATAACTGTTAGGCTTACTTCAGAAGCACTGGAGATATAGTAATACGTAATTATGTTGGTAAATATGATAGTGATTTACATCAATAATTAATAAGCTATTAGGTATAAAAATGTTTTATAATGAAGAAATGGATTTCTCTTTTACTTCTGATTTTCCAAACATAAGTGATTTCCCCAGTAGAGTGCAAGAGGCAGTTTCTAGACAGTATCCTAATTGTTGGAAGGGTTAATATAGTCCTAAATTAGTACCAGCAGTGAGCAAGCACTAGGCAGAAGAAGGCATTAAAATTTCTTTGGGGAGAGACTGTCTGGTAACTTAAAATGTGTTAAATCTGAGCCACATTCTCATTGTGAGAATTTTAATACTAATGGAATGTTTCAAAAGTTTTATTCAAACCACAAATTATAGAATCCACCCAAGAAAATTTCTTCTTAGCATTCTGGAATTCTCATCTAATGGTTCACTGGCTCTCATCTATTGTTTAACTCACTAGTTAACTCACTGACCTTTGAAATTCCTGGGAAAAATTTTGGAATATTAAATTCTTCATCTTTAAAGGGGATTTATAATGTGCTATTCAAAGTTGTTTCCTTGATGAGCCCTGAAATCCTGTTGACATTAACTCTCATAAAGTGAAGCATAACGTTTATTAGTTTAGAGAAAAGGTAAATGAAATGTTCTTTATTTCCACTTTTCTATGCATGGTGCTAATTTCCATTGTAACACTGGAATTTGGGGAAGTGAGTAGCTGATTAACACCTTAAAATTCATCTAATGCTTATTTAAAAAGCAGATGGCCAATTCAAAAATATCAGAAAAGTTGGCCATGATGATAATTTTCAGAATTAATCCTTTTAAAACATTTTAATTAAATTTCCTTTTCTCTAGTAAGGGTTGATGTCTGCTATTGATATTATTCATTAAAAGTCATAGTCTTACAACAATGACATCGGAATCACTTCCATAGGAGGTAATTTCCATAGCAACTAATCATAGTGACCCAAACAGGATTATGAAATCAACAGCAAGAGGATGAATACCTTAAGGAACAAAAAATCCATTTTTTAAATAATAATGCTTGTTCTAAACAAGAACTGAACAGTTTTAAATATCAAATCAGAATTTTCAAATAAAGCAGTTTCCATGAGGTGTCAGCAACAGCACCAAAAAATGTGAAATCACACTGAACCCTAAATGTCATTGCAAGAAATGAAAATACAAGAATTAAATTACTGGCCTGCGTATAATCTCTAGAGATCTTTTTAAAGCTCATGAGAACCCTATTTGGATCAGAACTACATTATTACAAAGTAAAATGAATACTTGACAAAAAATAACATTAATTTAAATGGAGCCTTTCATTATTTTTAGATAGCAGTCTTTTTTCACTTATAGAGAATGATGTAATTGCCAGGTTACGTTTGTGTTTGCCCGGGCCTCCTAGTCAGAATTGCAACTCGAGGGAGTAATGATACAAAAGGTCTCTTGTGACCGTGAACCCCAGGACAGACATCGTATTTGATGAGAAGGAAGCCCCGTATGCATGCCGTAGAGGGCGTACAGAAAGTCACGTGTGTGAAAACCTGCAGAGGTAGGATTAATTTGTTTTTTCTAACTAGAAGGCTCTCAATTTCTGTTGTGGTTGCCAAATCAGTAGAGGACATATTAAAAATCTACAGGATATTCATTGTTTGAATTTTTGTTTATTTTTTAAACCTCACTGCTGTTTTTGACAGCATTTGTGACTGTCATTGCCACTAAATTATTGAGCTAGAAGATGCTGCAGGCAAAATTGTTTCTGAAACTGGCATCTAAGCATTTTTTTTTTTTTAGTTGAAGCCTCCCTTATAACAACCAGTGTTAAAACTTCCAAATTATATTGTCATTTCCTCATGCATATTATATCAAGAAGGATTTAAGGTGTACTGGAAAGAGAATGTATGCCTAGAGAAACCACCTAGCAGTTGTGCCCTGCTCGGTGGGGCACTTTGAAACGAGGCTGAAGCCCTTCCTGCCAGAACCGTTTATGTGAAGCCTGACCAGGGGCCGCCTCCCTCCCACAGTCACTCAGGCTGTTTCTGGGGGCCCGTCTCACTGTGTGCTACACAGACTTTGAAATCAGGCTGAAGTCCCCACTTCACTTCCTTTAATGTGCTCATTAAATGTTCATTCACTTCCCCCCCAAAAGGTATAATACGGAGTTGGGGCTCCCTCCCTTCCTTCTTTCCATCTTACTCCCTTCCTTCCTTCCTTCCTTCCACAGTTAAAAAAAAATCTAAAAATACTTAAACGCTTTGTCAAAGAGTTCGTCAAAAGAAGTATTTGTTTTCGCATTTCCTAAACCGGAAGTTTATGACAGATAAAAATATGTTGTGTAATAAAAGACATCTCAGCTTTTTATAAGCTGGCTTTTCACATTCTTTGTTTGTCCTTTTAATTTGTTTCTTGATATATGAAGACCATAAACTTGAAAACAAAGAGTTAGCTGTCAGATCTTGATAATAATATAATTAGAGAAAAAAAGAATAGCTATTTTATGATTTTATGATAATTCCGATGATCTGAAGATAATGTCTTAGAAAATTACATTTACATTTCAAACTCTGGGATATAAATTACTTACAGCAACATGAAGATAGTATTATTTTTACTTGTTACAAAGTGGTGAGCTTCTTATTTAAACATCTTGCCAAGGACAAAGACAGCATCTTGTTATTGGAAACACAAGCCTCCGAAGGTAAACGGTCTTTCAAAATATCAGGCATGCCAACTCTTGGTGAGTTTGGTTAAATCCTCCTTAACTATCTGCAGTGTCCCCTGACTTCTTTTAAATGGATGTGCATGTATGTGGAAAACTAATTCCATTTATTATAAATGACTTATCTTTACCCTTTAAGATCCGACTAAATAAATTTTTCTAATATTTATTAAAAATGGAAGCTGCCTTGAGTTAGAGACAATTCATCTAAGGTAGGTTAAGCAGTCAAGTATTTCCTTAGGCTTATGTTCAGCACCTCAGTCACCTACTGAGAAGTTAATTAATTCAGTCCAAAATGAAATTATAGGGCAGTTTGATGCAATTTATGTTAAATGCCAGTTGCATGTAATCACCTGTGTTACCATGAATGAAGGGCAACTGTACTAGATACAGATAGAATGCTGTACCATGAACAAAGAGAAGTGCTTTGGCAGGAAAATGTCTGTCTCTGTGGTCAGAATTTATCAAAATCCTTGTCTTTTTAAAGAGTGAGTTTTTGAATAGTAATTAAACTTTATGACCATTTATGCAGGGTTCTATTAGGCTTAAACTATAAAGTAGACAGAGTTGACTTTGTGCACTTAGATTTCAAAAGCATCACTATTTTTGAATGTTTACATGTTTAATGTAACTCTGCTAATAATAGTTCTATGAAAAAAAAAGTTTATCTGGGATCATGCATATCTTTAGTTAACGCTAGAAAGGGCATTACCTTTGAAGTTTTAAAAGACAAGATTTCATGGGGCGCCTCCGTAGCTCAGTCGGGTATGCGTCCGACTTTGGCTCAGGTCATGATCTCACGGTTCATGGGTTCGAGCCCTGCATCGGGCTCTGTGCTGGCAGCTCAGAGCCTGGAGCCCGTTTCAGTTTCTGTGTCTTCCTCTTTCTGACCCTCCCCTGCTCATGCTGTCTGTCTCTCAGAAATAAATAAAACATTTTAAAAATATTTAAAAAAACATAAAAGACAAGATTTCATTTGAAAATATGGTAGCATGTGTTATTTTCTATAACATACTTGTATAATTGGCATTTTTGTAATATTTATTTATTTATTTATTTATTTTGAGAGAGTGAGAGCTTGTGCAAGTGGGAGAGGGGCAGAGAGAGAGAGAAAGAGAATTGAGCAGGCTCCACAGTGTAGAACCCCGCGTGGCACTTGATCTCAAAACTGTGAGGTCATGACCTGAGCTGAAATCAAGAGTAGGAGATTTAACTGACTGAGCCACCCACGTGCCCCTGTAATTTTAATTTTTTATTTTTTATAAAAAATTTTTTATGTCATTTATTTTTGAGAGAGAGAGCACAAGCAGGGGAGGGACAGAGGGAGAGGGGGACAGAAGATTAGAAGTGGGCTATGCACTGAGAGCAGCAAGCCTGATAAGGCGCTCGAACTCACAAACTGCAAGATATGACCTGAGCCGAAGTCAGATGCTCAACTGATTGAGCCACCCAGGAGCCTCTCATTTTTATTTTTTAATTAAATGTAGGTCGACCATCTGGATTAAAACGTACTCTATTATGGGTATATATTTTTTCAAGTACCAACGATTGGTAAGGAAGCCACGATCATGTGATTAAAATTTCTATACATTAAAAGAACTGGTTTATGAAGACATTTGCCAGCTTTTTCTTTAGATACCCCTCTGCACTAGATTGATAGAAGTAAACTCTTGTGAAATCAGTTTAATCAGAGAAAGATACACCCAGTAGCTGGTGCTACTTATTATAAGACTAATATTTGATAACCTATGTGTAACTAACAATCATTAAAATGTTTTCATATGATCCTTCTTATAGGATACTCTTTTAAAAATCCACTGATATAACCTTAGTTTTAGATTATTGATGCAGAATTTGTCCAGAGCTTTAGGTCACTCATAATAAATTAGGGACCTGGGATACTTGGTTGCTGTAGCCACAAGGAGGCTCCTTATTTTAATGTACCTCCCTCGGTGCTTAATTTATACTCATGGAGCTCCTCAAGGGAGGGGGAGAGGAATGAACAACCCTGGCTCAATTATATTATTTCAACATTTTATTTCTAAATATGAAGCGTGGCCAGAAATATTTAATATTTCATTTTAGAAAAAGCTTCCATTTCTCTGAGGAGATTTATTACAGAAGTATTTTTATTTCTCTGAATATCGGAAAAATACCAATCCTGACATATTGATAAATAGAAAGTTATGGAAGATCATTCCAAATCTGACTGAAAATTGTGTTTTAAGTCACAGCAGTTTGTTTTCAGAGATGATAATCTCTTGATGTAACTACTAAAGGAGGGATAGATTGAAAAGATCCGGTCTATACATAATTACGCCATGCCATAAATATGATTCGACATTATCAAAATAGAATGTTTTAAACAAAAAGCAGAATCAGACCTATAAATCCAAAAGACAAACTGATGGTCGCTGGAGGGAAAAAGCCTGGGGGCATGGACAGAATGGGTGAAGGAGAGTAGAAGACACAGGCTTCCAGTTACAGGATGAGTAAATCACGGGAGTGAAAGGCTCAGCATAGAGGAAGCAGTAGTGATGTTGTCATAACGATGTATGGAGACAGGTGGTGGCTACACTTGTGGTGAGCACAGCATAGCGTATACACTTGTCACGTCACAATCTTATACACCTGAAACTGATTAGTGTCATGTGTCAACTATACTCAAAAACATTTTTAATAGATTTTTTGTTGTTGAAAATAGGTACTTTCCTGATTGTTGTATTTTTATGTTTATTTACTCAAAACAAATTTTCTCCCTGTTTTTGTGAGTGGATATATTTTTGTTGAATTTAGCCATCTTAATAAATGCTTCTTAATTAGTTGTGGCAATTCTTGTTTTACATCAAAGGGGAGAGAGTGTTAAGGGTTATCCATCCACTTACCTCGAATATTAAAATACGTTCATTTATATAAAAAACTATAGATACATATATTGTCAAGTCTTCATTCCAGATATTTTCAATTAGTTTTTAAAGATTCTTTTGAAAGCATTGCCCGTGCTGGCAAAATGGAAGTGCAGACCTCTCCACAGCCAACAAAGCATCCCAGCTGTGCTCCAACCTCCCCCACCCTGCTGGGCACATTCCTGCTGTTCTCAGCATGTGGACCTTGCCTCAACAAGTTTCTGCTTGCTCATCATTTTTTGTGCTATCCTTTCTACCTAGAGTATCTTTCCTCCCTCTCTTCTCCATGCAATCTTCCCTCAACCCACAGCCAGAAAGTTTCATTCATTCTTCAAAATGGTAGTGCCTCTAAATTCCCCAGGACTCCATACCCTCTCCAGTCTCTCCACCTAGGTAGTTCCACTCCTTTCTTTGTGCTTTATATCTCTATGGCCCAAGCCCTTGTTCATAGTGTCGTGTTCCCCTGCATAACAAAGTACCATGAACTTAACAACTTAAAACAACATGGATTCATTATCTCACTTTTCTGTAGATCAGAGGTCTAGATGGGCTCCACTGGGTTCTCTGCTTGGGATCCCACAATGCCGACATCAAGGTGTCCACCGGGCTGGGCTCTAATCCAAAGCCTCTGGAGAAGATTTGCTTCCAGGCTTATTCCAGTGTCCGCAGAATTCAGTAGTCCCTCGTGCTTATGTATTGGCCAGGGGTTACTCTCAGCAGATGGAGCTCACTCTTCAGTTGTTGCATGTGGACCCCTCAATCTTCAAAGCTAGCAAAAACTCATTAAATCTGGTGCATTAGATCTTCCTCATGGAGGAGTTGAATCCATTGGATTCAAGTCTGACTTTTCCATCCACTACCAGCTGGGAGACCTACTCTTTACAGGCTTATGTGAGTAAATGCAGCCCACCGGGATAGTTTCCCTTTTGATGATTCACGGCCCACTGATTAGTAAACTTAATTACATCTGGAAAAATTTCTTTTGCATTTAATATCACGTTATCAAGGGCATGATATATCCATAGGGCAGGAAATCTTGGAGTGACATTTTGGAATTCTGCCTACCATAAATTAGAGAGATTCTTCAAGGACAGGGAGCATATCTTATTGACCTTTTAATCCTGTCATAGTGAAATAATAATGAAGGAATATTATTGGGTAATTATGTGTAGGACATTGTGCTAAATACATGAATTAACTCCCTAGCCCACTAAGCAAATGTTGAACACTTGCCCTGGGTCACACTGCATGGTTGCTGAGAGTATGGCTACAGATTAACTTCTATCTCAACATGACCTCATTGTATGACTTGGGGCCTTTTTTTTAAACCTCATCTAATTTGTTTATGCTTTTTTTCTTAATCTTTAATGTAAAAGTAGTATTTGCCTCATAGGATAGTCATGACTATTAAATTAGATAATACATGTAACAAAAAGCTCAGGGCCTGGCATATAAATTCTTGTCTTATTTCTATAGTGTGACATATCATATTGTAACAAGCTTAAAGAAAGGAATGAGAAGACATAGCTGATATACGTACATGCATTCATATATTCTTAAAAGGACTTTAACCCAGCCCCATGTTTTACTTCATGTGAACATGCTGGACATACAGTACAGAAGAATTTAAGAGATACCTAAAAATGTATTCAAATACTTATGGTCCCTATATTAGAACCCTATGTTAGGCACTATTGGAGCTTACAAAGTTAAAAAGAACACTTATTCTAGAGCAGTTCACATTCTAGTTTATAGGACCACCCATAAGGTGAATTACTGTTTGAACTTGCAGTCCATGTATCTAACACTAATATATCTATGGACAGACCTTTAAAACAATCCCTATCTACCATCAGTGAACTTGAGGAATTAGTTGAAAAATAATACATAAAACAAAATTAGGCGATAAAAAAAGTATTCAGTATAATACATATAATTTTAATTATGAGAAATCAGAGAGGGGTATGAGAACTTTGACAAAGCAATTTTTCAACAAGTGCAAAAGGGTATCATTTTACTAATAAAATTAGGTAAGCAGTGCAAAATTATACTCTGAATATCTTGGGACAATGTGAGAGCAAATTATAGTAGGAAGATTGTTTAAATCTAGGAGAAATAAGGAAAATAGAAGTCAGTTTATCCAGTAGGTTCCTGGAGTTTAATTTTACAGCACTCAAAGTTAAGGGGGAGTGTAGTCATGGAAGTTGTGGAAAGGAATGAATCAGATAAGGCAGTGAGCCTATTTTTAAGGTAAAATATAGAACATTCTAAAGAGACTGGCATGGCTAAAGTAAAAATGGCAGTACGGGAAAGGTAAGATATGTTGGACCACCAGCCATGAACTTGAATGTCAGTTCAAGAAAACAAGACAAACTTAAGTAAGAATAGTTAACATCAGGAATAGAGTTGGCAGAGTTAGTGGAAAGACTATGCAGTTTATGAGTTGGGGGAATTGGATTCTAGTCCTTGGTTTACCATTAACCAGCCATGTTGCCTGGGCAAACTATTTACTCATCTGCTCAGCTTTCCTTTCGGCAAAACCACTGGAATGACTGTTGGTATTTGTCACATACGAGTCTAGAGAAGACCGAGGCTCCTAAGTTGATACCCCTAGAGATAGCAAACAGAGGGTGATGCCAAGAGAGTGAGGCTCTGGCCCTCCCTCGCCTAATTCAGCTAGAGATAATCTGTTGATCTGTCTTCTGTTTTAACCCTTCAGGGTGGTATCATAACAGTCACCATTTTACAAACGAGCAATTTAAGGCACAGAACAATTAAGTAACTTGCCTAAGGTCTCATGGTGAGTGAAATAGGATTTCAACGTCATCATTCATGATCCAAAGTGAGAGTTCAATATCCTCGTTGTACTACCAGCCTCTAACAAATGTGAAATAGGAAGGAAGGAAGGAAGGGAGGGAGGGAGGGAGGGAGGGAGGAAGGGAAAAAAAGAAAGGAAGCATTAGGAATGAGTTTTGCTAGAGTAGCCTCCAAACTTTTTCCCTAGTGTTGTGGTTGCTTGGTATATCCCTTTGTATTAAAGCCCCAAATGAAAATCCATTTCATTCACAGAAAGATCCAACCTGTAGTATTCTGGACATGATGCTTGGCCCTTGGAGGCCTTCAGAAGGGACCTGGTTTTGGTATATGTAAACCTTGAATCTACTACTAAGCTGTGGAACTCATTTTAATGTAAATATGAAGGGTGAGAAAAGATAAATTCCATCTAAGGAAATCAGGGAGAAGTATTTGAGCCAGGCCTTGAAAAATAACAACAACAAGCTGGGGCAATTTATTGAAAGGCTACTGGAATCCAGAGTGAAGGAAGCCTAGGAAAGATTGGGCAGAACAAGTCAGGGTCTTCAGCAGCATGAAGATTGAAAGAAGAAAGGCATGTTCTCCTAGACTGTTAGAATAGTCTTTTAGAGTAGTGACTACACACACCAGCATATTAAAACTGTTTAACATTGGGATTACAAAAATAAATCCCATAAGTTAACATCTAGAACTGTGGTTCTAAGCCAGGGGTGATTTCTTTTCACCATGGGACGCTAGACAATTCCTGGAGAGCTTTGATTGCCATGCCTGGGAGTTTGGGGTGCTGCTCAGATCTGTAGGGAAGAGGAGGGATGCTTCTAAACATACAGCCATGTTAACAAGTTTTGGGCTACGCAGATATGGGAAAGGGCTTTCTGAGCGGAGGAAATGGAACAGCAGGGCAGGAGCATTATGGTGGTTTACAATACATCTACAGATTCTTAGATACTTCTCTTCAAAGGTGGACCCTAATCTCCCTCCCCTCTGCTTGAATATGGGCTTAGTGATTCACTCCTAACCAACTCAATATGGTGGAAGCGATGTCATGTGATTTGTGAGGCTGGGTCATAATAAGGACAGTTACACCTAAGCACTCTCTCTTGGATCACTCTGAGGGCAGCCAGCAGCTACACTCACACAGTCCTGGAAGAGACCCACATGTAGAAGAACCAAGACTTCCTCCCAACACAAGCATGGGCTTTTGAGTGAGCCACTTTGGAAGCAGATCCTTAAGCCCAGCCATGACTGCAGCCTCCTGAGAAATTCCAAGCTGAAACCAGCCAGCGAAGCCCTTCCTAAATTCTTGACCCACAGTAGCTTACATACAGTAAGATAATAAATGCTTCTTGTTTTAACCAGTAACTTTTGGGTGATCATTTGTTTCCATAGCAATAGATGACCTTAAAAAGCACAAAAATGTAGGGTATACCGAGGGCTTGCAATGGTTTAATTGCATATGGTGGGGGATTATTGAGAAATAGGTGGACAGGGCAGTGGAGACAGATGATGAACAGCCCTGAATGTCAGACCGACGTGCCTTCCATTTTGTTTCTGCAGAAATCTGCCATGTGGGCTTAGTACATCCAGATCACGTCTGACTTAGTCTTTGTTAGAGCAGTGAGTGCAGGGGTGGCTGCAGTTGGTATTGCGGAGCACACTCGCCATGTCGCTAGAAGAAAAGGAACAGTAGCCTGTAGGTGCCTCCACTACATGTTAAGTCCATGGACAGTAGGGGCTATTTTTTAGTCAAGTTTTATCAATACAAAGGTGCTGGGAGGATTAAGCCTCCCTTGGCTTTATTAAAAAAAAAAGAGAGAGAGAGAGAGAAAGAGAGAAAACTTCTACCGTGTATCCAGGTCACTAATGTGACACCATTGACTCTACCTACCAGCCTCCTTGGCAAGGAGAAGGTGACACTTTAAATTGATTCCAGCTGTGATATCTTAGCATGACTGAGTTTATCAAATTCTCTTTTCAGTCAAAGGGAAGGAGAGGCCTGAAGGGTTGTGAAGAGTGACACAGGTGAACAGATTAAAAGGAGGAAACATTCAGGGGCCCAGGGCAAACCTCACGTACATGTGTCCATACCAAAGGTTCTGAAAGGAGTCCATGATTCCTACTCACCTCAGTGNTAATTTGTGATACCAAATGTGTTTTTCAAATAGTCAATTATGAGAGCAAAGCTGACATCATCCCCAAATGAGTCACTCAAAGTTTCTTCAGGAAATTAGAGTTGTGTGCCCAGTATCCTTCAACACCTTTGCTATATCATGCAGCAAAGCATCCCGAGAAATTAAACTCAATAAAAATTCAGAGATGTGATTCCACTGTAGATTGATTTCAACCCAAATCAATTACTAAAATAAAATGCTTAGAATGGAGAGCCCAGAAAATGTTGGACTAAATGTACCACAAGCCTTATAACACCAGTGAAAGTACTCTGTTATTTAATATTCTGCCATGAACTTCCTGGGAGTAGTGGATAACTAGTACTATTAATGGAATTGGGAAAACACAACATGAATTCGGCCAACACTTTGCAAGTCCCCATCACATGTGGGACGCTGCTAGCTGCCTGGCCTTGTGAAGATGAGGATGAAGGCTATCCTCATGGAGGATACAGGGATTATATCTGTCTGCATGATAATTATAGATTAATTGGATTGATTCATGGGGTTTTCATTGCAATGTCAGAAAAAGACTCAAGTAAGTTTCTGTTCAGTAACCAGAATGAAAACGACAAGTATACAATGCTATGCTTTTGTTTCAGATTCAAACCAAATCTCACGTAGATCTTTTAATATGTAAAACAGATCACAGTGCAACTACTCTGGAATGGAAAGGGAGTGAGGAGCGCATGGCCTCCACACCCAGCTTCCTACCCATCTCCCTCTCTCAGCCCCAGAAGCTTCTCTGTAGGACCTTGGGGTTTCTCACACCAGTTTAAAAACTGTTGGTCTAAGGCATTCCTAGAGTTCTAGGTGCTGCTAGACATCCCAATTAAGAAGCTGATGAGCTTTAATTTTTTTTTAATGTTTATTTTTGGAAGAGAGAAAGGGAGAC
Source organism: Crocuta crocuta (assembly GCF_008692635.1). Classification (NCBI taxonomy): domain Eukaryota; kingdom Metazoa; phylum Chordata; class Mammalia; order Carnivora; family Hyaenidae; genus Crocuta; species Crocuta crocuta. The sequence goes on from NW_027532406.1 coordinate 12,699,284, forward strand.
AGCACGAGCAGGGGAGGGACAGAGAGAGAGGGAAACACAGAATCAGAAGAAGGCTCCAGGCTCTGAGCTGTCAGCACAGAGCCCCCATCTGGAGCTTGATCTCATGGACGGTGAGATCATGACCCGAACTGAAATTGGACATTTAACTGACTGAGCCACCCAGGTGCCCCAAAGCTGATGAACTTTAGACTAACTCCTCTTTTTCCTTTTTTCAATCAACTGGACTTCTAGAAACTTATAGTTTGACTGCTCAGTACTGAGTTACTCAATAGACGAAACTAAGCAAATATCAGTCCAACAACACATACACACACATGAGAGACAGAGGGAGAGAGAGCAGATTTTTCAATAAGAAAAAAACTAAAACTATATTAATTCCAGCACACACATGTTAAGATTTTATTTTATGGAATGGTATCATACTACTGTTTTTAAATTATATAAGGTGGAGGGAAGAGGGCATCAAAATCTTCAGTGTCTCCCAAAGGCTTAAATCCTCAACAATTAACCCTGAACTAATTCCTGGGACTATGAATTAAGGAGAGAACATATCTTATTAACCCACACATGTTTTCCTCCCACGGGGCTAACACCCACGTCCCCTATTGTGCCAACTCCCCATTCCCGTTAAGAGAAACAAGAATGCCAACATGTCCACTGTGCTCTTTTCCTCCATGGTCACAAAGTCTCCACACTTGTCCCCTTTAAATCCAGAGAATGTTCCCTCATCAATTATGTTTCTAGTAAATTGTTCACTTGACTCGTCCTTCTTGAACAATGTAGATATGTAGAGAGGAACTCTTTTCGGAACCTCACAATATCTAAATGCATTAAGTAGAAGCTTCAGCTGAAATGTAGACTGTTCCCCTAATTGAAACGAGACAAATACAAAACACACACTTACATGTTAAGAGTTGGTAAGGATGAGATCCCTGAGGAAAGGGAGGCAGGTGCAGAGTAGAGAAAGGGGAAGGGGCAATGGCCCAGCCCCCTCCCTCAGTCGGTGCCATCTCACAGTCTCCATCCAGGGTTGTGCTGAAGGCACTTCGCCTCAGGTTGACTCTCAGTGGCGCTGCCCTCACTGACTGGCCTGAGGCAGAATCAACATAATTCTGCTATGCCCCAGACCCATAGGACCTTTTTCAGAGTGTCGTTTCAAGGATTTGGTGAGAAACTTCCTATAAAGTTATCTGTAAAGTTCCAGGACAATAGTAAGCGTCAATAAGCATTAGGTGCTAAGGCTGTTGTTATTGTCCCACCACCTGAAGTTCTAAGCACGAGAAACCTTTGGCGCGCTCTGTAGGAGACAGCCCCACCTGGCGTGGCTGCAAGGTGAGGATCCAGTGGTCATGTGCATCTGCAACATGAATTCTGATGTTAGGTTAACCTGGACTCTTCCTAAAGGAACCAAACCAGGAGTTCCTTCTTTGGGGTCTCACTGCCGTTTGAAAGCGAGACAATGTCCTTGCCAGGAGCTTTTTTTGAATCAGAGCCAGAAGAACTGATGCAATCAAATGCTCATTTGCTTAGGACACAGCACCCAAGTGCCAGTCAACCTGGAGAGGCTGCCGATCAAAAATGTGAGTTTTTATTTTTACAATGGAGGTCTTATTTAAGAATAATTATAGAAGCAAGGGATGGCAAGCTAAATTATAAGATGAAGCAAGAGTCATCTGAAGTTGGCACTGAAATCAGAAACGTGGGTGGAAAGTTAATTAGAACGGGGAGGCAAAAGCAAGAGACAAGACATTAGCAAGATTTACCAGGGATCTGGGGGTGCTGGTGGTGGCGAATGGTCCTGCACTGAGCATTGGCCAGTTAGTGGTGTACCAGTTAAATCTGACAGATGTTTGACCTATGAACATTGGTAAGATTGCCAATGAATTTAAGGCATAAGAATATCTGGTCAAGCCTATACTTTTATTTAACTCTCTTCAGTAATTAACAAAGCCTATTTGTTTTCTTTAGCTCCATCTCTGGTTTGAGATCATTGTTAAATAATTATAGAATACAAATAGAATATTAGCATCTTGGGTGTATTTGGTTGTTGAAAAACCTTTCTCTAGAGAAAACATAACTTCACAATTGTACTTCAGGCTGGGGCGGAAGCTCAAAGGCACTCTACGTTCACCACCTTCCAGGGGTAGAAGGCACTCCCTGCTGTCCAAAATATCTATGGATATCTAGCCTCTATGTGACAGAAGTTTTGTTTGGGGGTTGTAATAAAAAATGTACATTGTTTTTTTAGAACACTCAGCCTGATTTCTTGTAAGTTCTGGTTCTAAGAAAGACCTTACATATAGAGATGGCTCATCTTTCCTGAGACTTGCAACTTTTTCCACTGACAGCACTTTGTGATTCTGCGTGGTGGTGATTTTCTGGGTTTCTCCTTACCTTTGTGGGACTAAAGGTGATTTTTTTCAAAATAATAGTCATCAACTACGTAATTTCCAGAAACGGATACAGCCAGTGACTTCCAGATTCCTCTTCACATAGCATCTCAGATACTTCATTACAGTTACGCCAAACTTAAAATACAATGTGGCATTTCTGTGGCAGAATATAAGCTTCATGAGGGAGAAGACATGTGTTTTCTTCTTGTATTCATAGCACCTAATACAGTACCCGACACATAATAATGGCCTTGGAAGAATTCTTAAGAGGCATGGATTGAACATTTGTTAGAGCTGTCATTGTTTATTATTTTTCATTCAGCGTGTACCAGTAACTTTCGTTTAAAAATGCCTGCTATTTAGACAGTCACTTCATTGTTCATTAGTACATGACTTTGGTAAGTATATCTTCTGTGAAGAGAAATAATTTAACAAACTATTATGGCATTCAACACTGATATTTCAGTTACTCAACTAATCCACCCACTGATAGAGTGAACTTTGAATTAAATGCTTTGAAGAATAAAGTCAAGTAAATCTTGATAAAAATCAAAGGCTGTGGAAATCTTGTTTGACAGAAGGCATGAACAAAAATGCTAAAATGAATACTGTTTGGGGAGAAACACTCATTCTCCGGCAGACTAAATGAAGAGTAATAGTTCAAGAGTATCAAAATGCCTGTGTGATCAAAAGGCAGAAACAGCTTCTTTTTAGTATGTCTTAATATTTCAGGACTCATAATATCCTGCCTACATGAGCACCTGTCTTTGTGGTAACTCAGAAGTATTTGAACACCTTATCTCATCCAACCTCATATTTCCTGTGAGGTAGGTAAGTGCTGAGAGCTCTTGGTGCTGTTTTCAAGAGGAGGCAAGTGAGTTAGAGAGGCTGTTTGCACACTCCAAATTTCACAGAGGCCTGAGGAGGAAGTGAAGGTAAGAATTCGCAGTTAATTCAGTCACAGAAATCTTTGTCAGAGCTTGAAAGGACATTGCCAAGACCCTGGGCCAACGAGGGCTTTTCTGATAAGATTTATTTGTGATGACTTGATTCATTTCACCAACCACTCAAATTTAATGTAATTTTCTCATTACAAAAGTAATACAGGATGTAGTACTACATACATACATATGTGTAAAACATGGTACCGAATGGTATTAAATTTAAAAAGAAAAAAAATGTGTATTACTCCCTCCCTTTATGCACTGATGCCATTCTTAAAGATACCCATTATGCAGTTTTTAATGTGTATTTCCAAAAATTGTCCATGTATCTGAAAGCGTGTGCATGTATACACGTACACACATATGTAAATGCCATTAAAAGTTCCACTTCTTATTAAATAGCTGCATTTGGAAGTTCAATAACCATTCCAAACTTAACATGACCTTCTACTCTTCTCTCCTGATCCTGATCTTCTCAGTTCATCTGCGGAATACAAACTCCATCCTTCCAGTTGCTCAGATCAAAAACCTTGACATCATCCTTGACTTACCTATCTTCTCCTTACTCTATGTCCAATTTGTCAGTAAATCTCCTTGGATTTATGTTCAAAATATGTCCAGAATCCAACCACTTACCACCTCTCCACTGCCTCCATCCTAATCCAAGCTACCATCATCTATTGCCTGAATTATTACAATAGTCTCCTAACTGGTCTCCCTACTTCTATTTAGCTTCCTATTGTCTATCCTCAGTGTAACAGACAGAGGGATCCCATTGAAAGACAATGTAAAATACAATGTGTATTCTGTTGGTGGGAATGTAAACTGGTGCAGCCACTCTGGAGAGCAGTATGGAAGTTCCTCAGAAAGTTAAAGGTAGAACTATCCTGTAACCCAGCAATTGTACTACCAGGTATTTATCCAAAGGATGCAAAAATGCTGATTCTAAGGGACATACGCACCCCAATGTTTGTAGCAGCAGTATCGACAATAGCCAAAGTATGGAAAGAGCCCAAATGTCCATCAATTGATTAATGGATAAAGGAGATGTGATATATATAATGGAATATTACTTGGTGACCGAAAAGAATGAAATCTTGCCATTTGCAACAACTTGCATGGAACTAGAGTGTATTATGCTAAGCAAGATAAATCAGAGAAAGAGAAATACCATATGATTTCATTCATACGTGGAATTTAAGAAACCCAACAGATGAACATAGGGGAAGGGAAGGAAAAATAGGCTAAAAACAGAGAAGGAGACAAACCATAAGAGACTCTTAACCATAGAGAACAAACTATGGGTTGATGGAGGGGAGGTGGGTGGGTGAATGGGCTAAATGGGTGATGGGCATTAAGGAGAGCCCTTGTTGGGATGAGCAATGGGTGTTATATGTAAGGGATGAATCACTAACCTCTATTCCTGAAGCCAATACTATGCTATATGTTAACTAACTTGAATTTAAATAAAATCTTTGAAATAAAAATAAAATAATAAAATAAAGTAAAATAAGATGTGTATTTCTTTTATACTCAGAAACTACCCAAAGGCTATTTAATTTGGAGGAAAAGCCAAAGTTCTTACAATGACCTACAAGACTCTAAAACATCTACTGACCCTTTACCTCTCTGCTGTTATCTCCTACTATTCTTGGGACTGCTCATTCTCTCTACTTCAGACATACCAGCCTTTTTGCTGTCTTGAATGTGTCAAGCATATTCCTGCTTTGGGTCTTTTGCACTTGCTATTTCCTCCACCTGGAATGTTCTTGGCCCCATTTCCTTCAAGTTTTAATTTAAACGTAACCAGCTCAATGTGTCCTCTAGCCACCCTACTTAAAATTGCAACTCATACTACACCCTTCCCTATGTTAGTTATCTTCTTAGAATTTATTTTCACTGACTTATCTTAGTTATCCATCTCTTTGAGGTAGACTGTTTCCAAAAGTGACTACAACATTAGCTGCCATCTCTTATACTCTTTTCTGAGGTGATATTGCCACTCCCCAGTCAAGAAATAGTCTGTTTCCCCTCATTTGGATCTGGGCTTCTGCCTTTGATGTTTGGAGGACTTCCTCTTGGAAGCCAACAGACAAGTAAGAAAAGCAACTACCCTGAGGCCACCAAACTAGCCAAGTGATGAGAGACCACATATGGGTAAGTACCAAGGCTCCAGACATGTAAATAAAACCTTCTTGAACTTCCTAACCTATCATAGCCATCAGCTGAATGGAGTCAAGTGAAGGACCCAGCCAACACTATATGGAAAAGAGCTGCCAAGCTGGGCCCTGGATTCCTGACTGAGCATTGTGAGCAAATAAAAGCTATTGTTTGAAGATATTATGTTTTGGGATAGTTTAAGTTAAGCAGCAATAGATATATAAAATATTCCTGTACTAGAATGTTAAATTCTGCGAGGTCAAGGATTTTTATTGGTTTTGTTGACTGCTGTGTCCCCAATGCCTGTGGTAGTGCTTAGAACAAGGTAGGTGCTCAGTAAACATCTGTTGAGTGAACAAATAAATAAATGAAAGGGAGAGAGAACATGAAGAGAAAATTACTATGGATATGTGTTTGTTTCTAATGCTATGAAAGAATCGGATATGGACACTAACTATGGCAATGAGAAGAGACATTAGAGGCCACTAGCCTGGCCTGCAGGGCCAACTATCCAGGCTAGCCAGGGCACAGAGGATACTCAGCACTACACATCAGGAAAACCAGGTTTATAGTCATCGTCTTCAAACTTTTTATTTGAGATATCAAATCAATCTTTTAATAAACCAAGAAATCTTTTACGATGAAGTTTGTTTTTCTAAATATAAAAGTAACACAGACATGCAAGTCTCCATTTTATCCTTCTGTTAACAGTTCCTTTGGTAGTTCATCTAGAAGATATCCAGGCACAAGTGGGGCCTTAAGATTCTCCCTATTTTGTTCCTTGCATTCACTCTCCATGGTATATTAAAGAGAATTCCCAGAATGTATCTAAAACATTTTTTCCCATTTACTGAATACTTATTATGACCATGGCCCATTTAATCCTCATAATAACCTTGTGTGGTAGGTATCAATATTATTCCCATTTCATATGTGAGGAAATTGAGGCTTTAATAAGCAACATAACGTGTCCAAGGTCAAACACTTTGGAAATGGTAAATTCAAACTCTTAACTTCCTCCTCTACCACCTCGGTCACAGATGTCAAAGTCCTTATCTTTAAGTGCTGCATTCTTATACTCCATTGCAGTAATTGGGCTAGCAATTTTGAAACCATCTTCTATGCACTCTAGGCTTGAACAAGTGATAAATATACTGAGGATAATGGGATCCAGATTTCTCACTGTTGGGCTACAAGTATGAAAAGAGGAAGATTAGAATATACCCTGCATTGTTGGATTGGATTTGGAAGTATCGTTATTCATTCATTTTTATTACATATCTGTATCCTAGCTCTATCCACTGGGAAGGCCTTGTATATAATTACATACCAGTAACAGTGAGTATGCCTAGAACCAACAGTGAGGTGTTGGTTCTACACACTCTTCTCCACTCAAGGAAATCAGAGTTCTTTGTAGAAATGGCTGATACAATTACTGGGATAGGGACAACATGAGATGAGTCTGGAACACCTTGTTCCTCCAGAAAGTATGGAAGCTGGAACCATGTGAGCAACAGAATAAAGTAGTATTGGGTTATAACACAAAGTGTAATACATTCCAATATAAATAAATGACTGGATAAATAAATAACAGGAGAAGAATTCCAATATATCTTCATTTATAATTTATGTAGATATTCCCTTCTTCAGGAGGTGGAACATAACTCTCCAGTCGTTAGGCTGAGGCTAAACATGGTGACTTCCTTCCAAAGAGAACAGTACAGAGAGGAGGAAAAAGAGAGTAACTTCACAGTGATGAAACTTGGCCAACACTACCTCAGCCAGGTGAGCTCTTTGACTTGACCCTGTGTTTCTTTGACATACCCCCAACTACTGTATTTTTGTTTGAGCACTTCCTTACTTTGTAGGACCACAGACTCCTCTAGGCTTCTCTGTGCATTTCCCGCCCCAGTCCTAGAATCAGCCATTTCTTCAAAGAACCCTGGCTTCTTTTATTGGTGATGGTGTTAGAAGCCAAGATCTTGGCTCACTGTGCTCATGGTTACTGAGTATCCTTACTTCTCGATCTCTCTGTTGACAGAACAAGAAAATAGGAAGGCATGAATGTATCCATAACCATAAATATTTCTGTAATCATGTGTTTATAGTAAGTTAAACATTACGTATCTAGCTCAAAACCATTACCAGTCTAGCCACTTCCCCTGGATTATTATAGCCTCCCAGGCAAATAGTGGGAAACCTGGTTCCCACTTCCACCATCAATTTGCCTAATTGTTCAATTCTAGTGTACACATATAGTGGTGGCCAGTCTTTTTCATTTTAATCATTTTAATGAGTAGGTAGTAATATCTTACTGAGGTTTCAACTTCCATCTTCTTAATGATTAAAGATGTTGAACATCTTTTTATGTGCTCATTTGCCATCAGGATATCTTCTTTGGTGATGTATCTGTTCAAATCTTTCGCTCCTTTAAAAATTGAATTGTTTTCTTCTTCTTAGGTTTTGAAAGTTCTTTATATACTCTGGATACAAGCCCTTTACCAGATATTTGTTTTGCAAGTATTTTATCCCAGTCTGTGGTTTTTCTGTTCATTCTCTGGACAGTGATTTTAATGTTGATGCCATTGATTTATCAGTTTTATTAATTTCATGAATCATATTTTTGGTGTCATATCTACAAAGTCTGCCTAGCCCAAGATCACTGAAATTTTCTCCTATGTTTTCTTATGGAGGTTCTATAGGGTGTAAGTTTCATATTTGGTCTGTCATCCATTTATAGTTTATTTTGTATATGGTGTGAACTATCAAAGTTCTCTATTTCTATATGCATATCCAGTTATTCCAGCACCATTTGTGGAAATGACTATTCTTTCTGAACTGCCTTTGCACATTTGTAGAGAATCAGTTGCCCATGCATTTATAAGTCAGTTTGGACTTGAACACTCTATTTTTCTCCATCGATCTATTTTTCTGTCTTTACACCAATTCCACACTGTCTTGATAACTCCAGCTTTGTAGTAAGGCTTCAAATCAGACTGTTGTCCTCCAACTTTATTCTTTTTCTGAGTTGTTTTGCCTATTAGAGATCTTTCCATATGAATTTTAGAATCCGCTTGCTAATTTCTACAAAATTCCTTCTGGCATTTTGATTGCGATTTCATCTAATCTGTAGATTAATTTGAGACCTCAAACAGTGAATTGGGAAGTATGACATCCTTTTCAATTTTCTGGAAGGACCTGTATAAAATTTGTATTATTTCTTATTTACATGCTTTATAAAATTCACCAATAAAACTATCTTGGCCTGGATTTTTTTTCTTTGAAAGTTTCTTTGAAAAAATGTAATTCCTTTAATAGATACAGACGTACTCAGGTTATCTATTTCTGCTTGAGAGAGTTTTCATCATTTGTGTCCTTCAAAAAACTTATGCATGTGATCTATGCTGTTAAATCTGTTGACATAAGATTGTTTATAATATTCCTTATCATTTTAATATCTGCATACTCTAGTGGTATCACCTCCCTCTCTCATTCCTAATGTTGATTATTTTTTATTCTATTAGATTTTCCTGATCAGCCTGGTTAGAGATTTATTAATTTTATTAATATAAAAAAACAGCTTTTATTTTATTGATTTTCTTTATTGGGTTTTTGTTTTGTTTTGTTTTTCAAGACCATTGATTGCCCTTAAATTTTCTATTATTTTCCCTGTGCTGATTTTGAGTTTCATTTGCCCTTCATTTTCTAGTTTCCTAAGGTGGGAGCTGAGGTCACTAATTTGAGACTGCCCTTCTTTTCTATTATAATCACTTAGTGCGTGAATTCCCCTCAAAGCATGGCTTTTAGCAGCATCTTACAAATTTTGACATCCTATGTGTGTGTGTGTATGTGTGTGTGTGTGTGTGTGTGTGTGTGTGTGTTATTTCATTCAGTTCAAAATACTTCTTTCATTGGTCATAAGTGTTATTTAATTTCTAAACGTTAAGAGATTTTCTACAGATCCTTCTGGTATTGATTTCTAATTAATACCACTGTGTGAAGGAAAATACTTTGTATAGCTAGAATAGTTTTCAGATGTATTGAGATTTGCTTTGTGGTCCAGAATGTTGTCACTCTTGATTATTGTTTCATGCATGTGTACTTGAAAAGGACATCTGTTCTACTCTGTACATGTCAATTAAGTTCTGTTGCTTGATTGTGTTGTTCAAGGCTTCTATATACCTGTTATCTACCTTTTATTTATCTGTGTTGTCAATTAGTGAGAGATATTGAAACCCCTGTGGGTTGAAACAATAACTGTGGATTTATTTATTTCTCTTTGTAGTTTTATCAGTTTTTACTCATATATTTTGAAATTCTGTTAATAGATTCATAAAAGTTTAGGAGTTTCATACCCTTCCAATGAACTGATCCCTTTATCTTTGTGAAATGTCCTTTGCTCCCAGTCACTAGTTTTGCTCTGAAATCTACTTCATTTGATATTAACATAGCCGCTCTGGCTTTTTTTTTTTTTTTGATTAATGTTAGCATGGCACATTCCTTTTTACCCTATTACATTCTTTTACATTTAACCTCATTTGTCCTTTATATTTAAAATGTGCTTTTTAATGACATTATTTTTAAAAATTTTTTTAAATTTTTTTAAATGTTTTATTTATTTCTGAGAGAGAGAGAGAGAGAGACAGCGTGAGCAAGGGCGGGTCAGAGAGAGAGGGAGACACAGAATCTGAAGCAGACTCCAGGCTCTGAGCTGGCTGTCAGCACAGAGCCCGATGCGGGGCTCGAACCCACGAACCGTGAGATCATGACCTGAGCTGAAGTCAGACGCTTAACTGACTGAGCCACCCAGGCACCCCTAATGACATTATTTTTTAAAAAGCAACATTAATCCAATCTGATAACCTCTGCTTTTTCATTGGGATGTTTATTTAGATACTTATGTTTAATGTGGTTATTGATATGATAAAGTTTAAGTCTATCATCTTGCTACTTCTTTTCTATTTGTTCCATCAGTTCATTGTTCCCATATTCCTTCTTTTTTCTTATTTTATATTAACTGATTTTATTATGCTTTTTGACTTCTGAGCTGTAACTTGTATTTTAATGGTTATTTTACATAAACTATATAGTAAAGGCCATCTTTTTAGATATGGGATTTCTCTGCTTTATATTGCCTGCCTATCTCTTTTTTTCTGTTTTTGTTTCTTTTTCTTTTTTAGAGAGAGAGCACAAATAGGGGAAAGGGGCAGAGGGGGAGAGAGAGAGAGAGAGAGAGAGAGAGAGAGAGAGAGAGAATCTTAAGCAAGCTTCATGCTCAGCACAGAGCTGAATGCAGGGCTCGATCTCATGACCCTGGGATCATGACCTGAGTCAAAATCAAGAGTAGGATGCTCAACCCACTGGGCATCAATACAGGGGCCCCTATATTGGCTCTCTTGAAAGTTTTACAGAAATAACACTTTTGAATATACACTATGTGCTATGTACTGTTCAGCGCTTTAAATACATTAACTCATGTAATACAATAAAAGTGTGAGGTATGGACTATATGTAAATAGTCCCATGAGGTTCCATGACTTTTGCTTAAGGTTACCAGCTTGTGAATTAAACCCCTCTTTCCTTAGTCCTGAATCTCTGAATTTTAATAAATTCACAGTGGTGGTCTCATATCAATACTATATGTGGTAATGGCCTCACTTGAAAATTTATTTTATGTTATGTTTTTATTGTTATTATTTAACTCACAAACCTATTTATGGTAGATTAAACATTAAAGATTTCCTTATTGTGTTTTTTAAAAATGTTTGTTATGATTAAATTTTTATAATGAGTTTTTAAATTTTATACAGTATTTTAATTATTTTTACTTTTATTTTATTTTAATTCCAGTATAGTTAATATACAGTGTTATGTTCCTTTCAGGTATAAAACATGCTGATTCAACAATTCTGTATAGTACTTAGTGCTCATCCAGAGAAATGTATTCTTAATCCCCTTTACCTATTTCACCCATCCCTCATCCACCTCCCCTCTGGTAACCGTCTGTTTGTTCTCTATAGTTAAAAGTCTATTTTTTGGCTTGTCTCTTCTTTTCAATTTGTTCATTTGTTTTGTTTCTTAAATTTCACATATGAGTGAAATCCTATGGTATTTTTCTTTCTCCAACGGATGTATTTCACTTAACATTATACTCTCTAGATCTATCTATGTTATTGCAAGTGGCAAGATTCCATTCTTTTTTATGGCTGAGTAATATGCCATTGTATATATTACCACCTCGTCTTTATCCACTGATCTATTGATGGGCACTTGAATTTTTTCCATAATTTAGCTGTTGTAAATAATGCTGCAATAAATATAGGGGTGCATATATACTTTTAAATTATTTGTATTCTTTGGGTAAATATCAAGTAGTGTGATTACTGAATCCTATAGTAGTTTCTTTTTTAACTGTTTGAGGAAACTCCATACTGTTTTCCACAGTGGTTGTATTAGTTTGCACTCCCACCAACAGTGCATTAAGGTTCCTTTTTCTCCATATTCTCACCAACACTTGTTTCTCGTGTTTTTTATTTATCCATTCTGACAGGTGTGAAGTTATAGCTCATTGTGGTTTTGATTTGCATTTCTCTGATGATAAGTGATGTTGAGCATCTTCATGTGTCTTTTGGCCATCTGGATGTCTTCTTTGGAGAATGGTTATTCATATCTTCTACTTATTTTTTAATAGAATTATTTGTTTTTTGGGTGTTGAGTTGTATAAGTTCTTTATATATTTCGGATACTAACACTTTATCTCGTAGGTCATTTGCAAATATTTTCTCCTACTCAGTAGATTGTCTTTTAGTTTTGTTGATTGTTTCCTTGCTTATGCAGAAGCCTTTTATTTTGATGAGGTCCCAATAGTCTATTTTTGCTTTTGTTTCCTTTGCTTCGGGAAACATCTCTAGAAAAATGTTTCTATGGTCAATGTTAGAGAACTTAGTGTCTGTGCTCTGTTCTAGGATTTTTATGGGTTCAGGTATTAAAATTTAGGTGTTTATTCCATTTTGAGGTTATTTTTTGTGTACAGTGTAATAAAGTGATCCAGTTTTATTATTTTCCACATAGTTGTCCAGTTTTCCCAACACGATTTGTTGAAGAGACTGTCTTTTCCCCATTGGATATTCTTGCCTCCTTTGTCAAAGATTAGTTGACATATAATTGTAGGTTTATTTCTGAGCTTTCTATTCTGTTCCCTTAATCTATGTGTCTTTTTTCTGTGCCGGTATCATACTCTCTTGATTACTACAGCTTGGTAGTATAACTTAAAATCTGGGGACACCTAGGTGGCTCAGTTGATTAAGTGTCTGACTTTGGCTCAGGTCATGGTCTCTCTGCTTATGGGTTCAAGCCCCGCATCAGGCTCTGTGCTGAGAGCTCAGAGTTCTGTGTCTCCCTCTCTCTCTGCCCCTCACCCCCTGTCTCTTTCTCTCCATCTCTCTCTCAAAAATAAATAAACATTTTAAAAATGTACTAAAAAAAAGATATCTGGAATTGTGACACCTTCAGCTTTGTTTTTCTCTTTCAAGATTGCTTTGACTATTCAGGGTCTTTTATGGTTCCGTACAAATTTCAGGATTGTTTGTTCTAGCTCTGTGAAAAATGCTCTTGGTATTTTAATAGGGATTGCATTAAATCTATAGATTACTTTGGATAATATGGACATTTTAACAATATTTGTTCTTCCAACCCATGAGATTTTTGTGTTATCTTTAATTTCTTTCATCAGCATTTTGGAGTTTTCAGAATACAGGTCTTTCACTTCCCTGCTTAAGTTTATTCCTAGGTACAGTAAAACCTTGGTTTGTGAGTATGATTCATTTCATAACATGTTTGTAATCCAAAGCACTTGTATATCAAATAAAATTTCTCCATAAGAAATAATGGAAACACAGATGATTCGTTCCACAATCCAAAAATATCCATATAAAAACAAATACAATACTCTTATATAATATAAAATAATAAAGAAAATACAAAATATAAAGAAAAATAAACAAATTAACCTGCATTTATCTTTGAAAACCTTCATGGCTGGTGTGACAAGACAAGAGAGAGGAGGGTTATTGTGTAGGAAGACTTTCACTATCACCAATGGAATCACTGCTATCTACTGGCTCAATGGAACATTTTCCTTTTTGTGCAACTTTAACAAAGAACCTTATCCAATTGCTTTTACCTCCTTTTGAGGATTTTGCAGAAATGTGACATTGCGTTGACAATCACCCACAATCCCACAGCAGGAGAGAGAGGGAGAACCAATAGCTCAGTTGTGATCATGCGACATTCAATGTCACATACTACTTGTATTGCAAGACATTGCTCATTTATCAAGTTAAAATTCACTAGAAATGTTTGCTCATCTTGCAGAGCACTTGCAAAAGAAGTTATTCACAATTCAAAATTTTACTGTATTTCATTATTTTTGGTACAGTTATAAGTGGGATATTTTCTTAATATCGCTTTCTGCTGTTTCATTATTAGTGTATGGAAATGCAATGGCTTTCTATACATTGATTTTGTATCCTGCAACCTTATTGAATTCATGTGTTAGTTCTATTAGTTTCTTTGTAGGGTGTTTAGTGATTTCTATATATAGTATCATGTCATCTGCAAATAGTGAAAGTTCCACTTCTTCCTGACCAATTTGGATGCCGTTTATTCCTTTTTCTTGTCTGATTGCTGTGGCTAGACCTTCAAGGACTTCCTTGAATTTTTAATTTTATATGATTTGGGAAATTGTCATATCACATGGCTCTGTGCAAGGTCTTCTCAGTTTCTGCAAAGTAATGCATCCAACCAAACTCAACAACATTTATTGTTTTAAATATTCTTCCACTGGATGCTATGCTGAACTCCACTATTTCCAGGGTTCTTAATCAACTTTATCAGTCTGAGTTTTGAAATTCTCCCCAGAACTGATTTCTAAAAAGTTTAATTTGTTTATAATTGTTAAATGTTATGTTCTCCATGTATGTGGATGTCCATATTCTTGCTGCCAAGAACATATTATACCAAAGGAAAAAGATTCCCTTGCTCAATGATTTCAGCTAATTAATATGAATATTGTTTAGCAAGTTGGTGTATAGCACTGAACATCTAAGTGTGATCCACAGATCCATGGCTATGGAGTTAGTGAGGGTATCTCTGAGACCCTTTCAGCAAAATGAGGAAGCAAAACAATTTTCATAATAACACTAAAAAGATATAGCAAAGAATTTGCCTTCATTATATTCTTAGTAATCATTATATTCCTAACTTCCATGTGAAGGGAAAGAGAAAACAGTTTAGTTTAATTCCCTTGATGGATCAGTTAAAAATTATTACTTTTATTAAATATTGACCCTTGATTACACGTATTTTTTAAAGTATTCTACCTGATGAAATAGGAAATATGTGTGAAACACTGTGGACCAAGGTATGATGGCTGCCTCCAGGAAAAGCATGTGTGTGGTTGCTTGAGTTGTGAGCTCAACTAGCCTCTTTCTCTCTTTTTAAAATGGAACATTTTTACTTAAAAGAATAACTGACAGACAAATTATGGTTATTTAGACTTGGTTGTTTGGCAGACATTTTCTCAAAAATGAATGAAGTCAGCCTGTCACCACAGTCATGCAATTGACAGTATTTTTTTTTGCCAATGCTAAAATTTAAGCTTTCAAGTGAAAATTAGAATTTTAGAAAACTTGTATCTGTCACCATGAATGTGACAGTTTCTTAATACTTAAAACTCTTCTGATGAAATCGGTAGTGATATCTTTCAGCTCACACTGAGGCTGCCTTTCTGATAATTGCCCCTTTTTCTGTCCATGGGGTTTGATTATTTACCCAGGCTATGATCCTTCTCCTCTTCCCCATCAGTGTACTGGGAGATAGAAGGATTGGGAAGTGGAGGGCTGAGTGCATACCTGACCCCAGCAGGCGTATCTTATTCTTACAACTCAAGTGGGGCCTAAAAAGTGCTGGTGTCTCTCTAATGCCTAATTCCATAATATACAATGTTACCACAGAGGCCCCAGCTTCCCATCAAGTGGAGGGAATAGAGGAGGTATTGGTTTGCAGACTAAGAAGAAAATGAAGCCAATAAAGAGAATAGAGATGAGAGGCAGAGAGAAGTTATAATTTTCCAGGGTTTCTCACAGACCTCCCCCAGTCTCGGGTCCAGTTTATGCCTGAGCACAGGTGTGGGTTCCCTGAAAGATCCCAGTTTCAAAGTAATAAATAATATCTTTTCCTTTAGCTAGCTTGAGTGGGTGGCTCTTACTTGAAATCACATGAATCATTTATAGCTAATAAAGTAGGACATATATGATCCGTTATCAAACTTTGTAAAGCTTATGATATGCTCTACATTTTAGAGCATGATTAGGCTAGAAATACAAAACCAAGGTTTCCTGGAAATGCAAAGATACTATTTCTATATTGAAGTTAAAAAGAAGAATTACCATAGGCTACATATGGATTAATTACTATCTTCAAAGAATTAGAACCCTATCAAACATCTTACCATAAAATTATGCTGAACAAAATTTAATCTTTCTGTGACTGTTCAGAAGAATTTAGAATCTTTTAATGCTCCAGGGACATTACCATTTTATAAATTGCACAAAAAATATTCTCATTATTTCAGCTTTCTGGTAGTTTGGATTCAGAATAAATGGGAATTTACTGTAATACTTTGAATTATTAAGTTCTGGGGAGCTCAAAGTACTTCAAATATATATGAATTATATCACTTATCTTTCTCAACGGTAGAATGAAATTTACAAATGGAAACAAGGAATGGGTGGATTCAGGATACAAAGTCATGTTTCTTGATGTTCTAGTGAATAATCCTTCTATTTGGCTATTCTGATACTGGCTTCCCTTTCTACTTAAAAATATGACATTTTTTTCAGCCAAAGATCAAATAGGACTAAGGCCAGCAGCAAGGAATGTGGGCTATAATTTTATTTTATTATTAAGTACATAGTGATTTGATTATAGATTTCAGCTCATAAATTTTCAGATGAACCTGGATCCTGCAGTTAATTTTCATAAAAGAGAAAAACTCAAACATAGTGGTAAAAAAAATTGAAATGCATTTACATGTAATCCTGGCATTTGTCAGAACTAAAAATATACTTAAAATGTACAGGAAATAAAATAGTTAATTAAAAAATGTTTGTGCTCTAGTATTTAGACTAGACCTCAATATACCATCGTTTGACTTTCTATTTATGGATTTTCTGTGACCAAAAATATTTAAAATAAAAACTACCCCCTTGCCATCAGACTCCCTTCTGAATATCTCTTTCCCTTAAAATGTAATTAGTTTCTTTCTGCTACTAAAAAATTTAATGCTCTCTGAAGCCAATGCTTATTTCTATATCACCTGCTGTTTTGGGGTATCTGTACCTTGCCTCCTGCCAGTTAGCATGGATAATCAAAAGTGAACTGTAAGGAGAAATCTTCCATTTAGGAAACATCAATTTGTACTAAGTCTAATCTAAAAGATTAATATGGAGCATGTGGTACATTCAATAGGAAGATGGCATTTAAATATTAATACTAGATAAATACACTCTTGCTGCTATCTTTGATAATTTATAAGTCATACACTTCTAGAAGGAAGTAAATCACTTTTTTTTTTCTTTTATGCTGTTGCTCAGTAACATTATACAGCAACATGTCAAACAAGGCACCATTTTCCTAGTCAGATCTGACAAGGGGAAGTGAAATATTGGGGTCCAATTTCAACCTCATTTCCTTACAGCCTAGATTTGTGTCACATGCCTGATCCTCACTGGTGCTTTCCAAATTAAATGTATATTTCTCAAACCAATATCTTAAGTGGTAATGTTCCAACAGTCCAAATGTCGATTACCAAAACAAACATTTGTTTCTCTAGCAAGTGTTTTCACACAAAAGCATTTGATTCACGTACCGCAGCAAACAAACATTTGCTTTAGGCAGTTAAGGCAGCCAAAAGTTCTTGTAGAAATATTTCACAGGCTGGCTGGCATCCCTCCCTGGAGAGGGGCTAGCTGATGTCCGAGAATGCTGGTGAAGCCAGTTGCTGACCATGAGAATCTTTTGCAAGCACTGAGGCCATGAGGAGGCGCAAGCATTTTCAAAACACATCTTTTGAGAAAATGTGCTTCTAATTATGATGTTTCCATTAGAAAATGTCTTCATGTCTTTACACAGCTTCATTTGTTAATACAAATTCAGACTTTGATGTAATCACAAAACCAAGTTTTTATTAAAGTTCACAAAGGCACTTTTCACATAAAAACATTCATATAGTTCAGAAATCATTAATTATGCAACAGCCCATGAGAGTTCATTACATAAATAGTCCTATTACTACATTAGAGTCTATTTTCTCTCTGAACAAGATGTAGATTATATGTGTAAATATGTTTTCCTTACACACATGTCTACTTCACTGTGGAGATGCAGCTTTCACATAAAAATCCTCTTGTTTTCTGTATTATTTAAATGTTTTTGGAATGAATCAATATTTCTGAGGAAGTCATTTACTTAAATATAAGTTCTTTAAAGCATGAGGGAATTGATTTTTAACTTCTGCTCCAAAGACAGAGTTTCCTAGCAACCAGGTCAAGTTTGATTCTTGGCTAGCTCTCAACTGAGAATAGTTACTAGCTCACTTAAGAGCAAACTAAGGGGAGTTCTTCTTAGATAATTGATTGATTGATTGATTGAATGACTGACTGACTGAATGAATGAAAGCACATACACACATGCACTCACACAAAGTGTCATTTAGAGTGTATTTGATAGAACACACGACAATTTGGACCTCTACCTGATCAGCTTGCTAGAGTTTGCTGACTGCTTTCCATGGGTTTGATTCTATTTTGGCATTGATGGGAAGGAGCAAGTTTGCAGAGAGAAGGTAGGCAACCGTGATCATTACAGTACCAATTGATTTAGCATGTATTATGGGCTGGTGCGTAAAGGAGAAATAACTTGAAACGTAGGCAGAAAATGGCAGATCAAGGTCAAACTTAGGCCTGTCTGATACTAGAACCCTGTAAACTGTACTGCCTCCACATGGGAATCCCAAAGTATTTCTAGTCTTCCAGAAACTTCCAACCTCACTGTATAGAAAACATACACAAAAGACTTAGGGTGTCACCTGAAAAAGTAGATGTTTAAAAGTTAATAGTATTAAAATAACAAAAGCTTGTATTTATTGAGCCCTTAGTTGGTGTCAGGAGCTGTGCTAAGGACCTGACTTCATGTAGGAGACAGAGCTCAGGCTTGGCCTTGAAACAAGTGGGGGTAGGTGGAAGCATGAAAGAAGGGTCCTTGCAGCATAAGCAAAGGTCGTGTTATTTGGTACCTGCCAGGCTTGGGATAACAGATTGGTGTGTGGGAGCGGCACTGAGTGGGTAGGTGGGCCCAGACTACTGAGGGCCTTGCAAACCAGGCTGAGGTGCAGAAACTTGACCCAGTGGGGAAACATGGATTCATTTTATGAATGACCTGATAATTATCCCCTATAATAACTACAATTACTAGAACAAAGGGAAGATGCATTTTCTGTTGAAATAGCTACTGTTGATATTCTCTCCAAAAGGCTTGCCATTTATACTATTGCCAATATGCTAACAGGACCTTAGAGTTTTCCATCTGCCATATTTTCAAATGTTTTAATATTTACTAATATTTTTCTTTAAAATGATATCCCTTTTAAAAATGTATATCTTTGGTTTCTGTGATGATTGTACATCTATTTATAGATTTACTGGATATTTGCATTTATTTTTTGTGAATTCATGTTTGTATTTTTTCTTTTCTTATCCTTACGTGTAATTTGAGGTTTTTTCTTTGTTGACTTATAGAAGCTCTTTATATATTATGGTTTCTGTCTCTTTATTTATCATATATTTATAGTATTATCTCAGAGTATTTTTCTTCCAACTTAAATTATAATGTGTTGTTTTCCATATAGAAATTTTTATTTACTGTATATTTAGCTAAAGGTACAAATCTTTTTTAAAATAGATACTTTGCTTCATATACCTAGAAGGAAATGCCAACATTGTAAAAATATTCCAATATTTTCTCCTAGAACTTAAAATTGCTGATAACATTTACATTTCTATACATTTGATACATTTGATCCATCTGGAATATAATTTGATTTAGGTGTGATTTAGAAATTTGTTTCTACTTTTGCTACTGATTTGAAATTCCTAATTATCATTTGTTAATTTTCTATATGTGGGTCTGTTTATGATCTCTATTTCTTTATTCTATGATGAAACGGTACCATGTTGGCTTAATTACTATTGTTTTATTTAAAAAGTCCTGATATAGTCCTGATAGTTCAGTGGTTAAGGGCATAGATACAGTATAGTAGATAAGAGCACAAACTCTAGAGCCAGTTGATACTTTATTGCTTACCAGTACTGAGGCTGGTTGCTTTGTCTCTGTTCCTTAGTTTCCCCCTTTCATAAATGAGGATAATAATAGGATGATTGTGAGGATTTCATGAATTTCTATAGATAAAATACTTTGAGCACTGTCTGGCATATAGTTAGCATTTATAAAGGTGTTGATTGTTATTACTTGTCATAATTTTTTCCCCAAATTCTCTTGCTTCCCTTTGTATCGTTGATACAGTTCCTAAGAGGGCTAATGAAGCGACTCTGAAAAGACATTTTCCTTCCTGCAGGTAATTCTGATGTCAGCTATTAAGATAATCAACTTTTCTACCTGGCACATAGTAAGCACTCAATAAACAGCAGTCATTACTATAGTTGTGGTTATTATTTTGGTGCAAAGCAAACACATTTTCCTAGATGTCTCACTCCCCTCAGCCTGGAATGGAATCTATGTAGAGAAGGGAAAGAAAGAAAGCTCAGAGGAGAGGGATATGGGAAGAGGTTGTGGACGGAGCAGCTTCTCTTAAATGTCTTGGGGGAATTGGTCATTCAGTCCCTGTTGCCCATCAGAGTGTTCTCCTCTGTGGCCCTTGCCTTTAAAGAGCTTTTGTGAGAATTAGAAAAAGCTACCCCTCCTCTCTATTTCAGCCCCTTCCTCCCTGGCAGATATGCTGTTAGTTCCTCAGAGATCTGGGGAAGATAATCCTCTCAGAAACCACACTTGAGGATTAACACAGGCTTTAGCATAGAGTTGTTCTGTTGTTTAGCCAAGGCAGGAGTCAAAGACTGAAATACCTGCTGGTGCTAGCAGGCAGTGCAAATAGTGGTAGTCATGAACCTCCCCCCAAATTTTTGAGGAACTGTACCACTCTCATCAGATTTTTAAGGAAACATCCAAAATTTGTAATCGTATGCTTAATAGTTATTAAAAGGATGGGGTGCCTGGGTGGCTCAGTGGGTTGACTCTTGATCTCAGGGTTGTGAGTTCAAGCCCTGTGTTGGGATCGATGCTTGTTGTGGAGCCTACTTAAAAAGGGGGGCTGGTGCGGTAATTAATGATGTACTATAAATGGTAGCCATTTAAAATAAAAAATTTACACCACTCCAATACAATTTAGACCCCACAGCAATTTGATAGCCACTATTAACCATAAAAAAGATACACAAACAAGTTCTTATTTGACAAACAGAAATGTTCCTTCCTTTTTCTCCTTGAACTTCTATTAAAATTATTTTTAAATTTTATTTTAGAGAGAGAATGTGTGTGAGCAGGGGAGAGGGGCAGAGGGAGAGAGAGAGAATTTTGAGGATGTGGGGCTCAGTTCCATGACTCTGGGATCATGACCTAAGCCAAAATCAAGAGCTGGAGCTCAACTGACTGAGCCACTGTAGGTGCCCTTCCTTGAACTTGTATTTTAATTACTCTCCCCCCACAAAATGTTATTCAACCATAATGTCTGATTTAAAGTGTTATATACATCACACTTTCTTACTTCTCTGCAACATAAATAAAAATACAAATTGAAAGTTAATATCCTTTGACCATAAGGCCATAAATATTAAAATATTTTTCTTCTGGAAAAATTGATTAAAGTAACCTTAAAATTAACTTGTAAATTTTTATGAATAATTACTAAACATAAAATTAAAAAATTTTAAATGCATACCTATATGAGATAGATAGGCTTTTATTTTTTCCAATTAGTTCACATATGCACAGATGAGTATTATTTACCTCTAGCATGAGATGGGATTCAGCACCAAACCTTTTTCTAAGTTTGATGTTTATAGATATAAATGCTGAGAAAACTGCTTTATATAAATAAGTAAATGGGGATAGGAAACTTTTATAGCAACATCAACATCAATATTTCGAACTGTCCAGTTATTACCTAGAGAGTTGTGACACCCAGAGGTGATGCATGATAGGAAGACCTGAGATGGTAAAAGGTGTGCATTTTCTTCTGCAATAACAGGTTGGGTTCCTGGAAGCAGATGCTGAGACAGAATGTGGGGAGCAGGATGTTAACAAGGGGTCAATACATGTGCAAAGAAGGAAGAGGAAACAAGCCTGGATGAGAGGAAATTGGCGAAGACTCCCCAGCAGGCAGCCCTGGGGTGAACCCTGCCCGTTAGATTTGTGTTGGTGACAAGTACCCCACATTCTGCATGGCCGGATGTGGGGCTGTCCTGGAAAGGGTGTGACTTCAGTCAGGGTGGCCCCCTGCAGCTGAGGTCAACCTTGAAGGAGCTCCCCGCAGAGGGGAGTATATTCATTTTTCTAGGTCTGCCATGACCAATTACCACAAACGTGGTGGGTTGAAGTAACAGAAATGTATTCTATCACAGTTCTGGAGGCCAGAAGTCCAAAACCAAGGGGTCAGCAGAGCTGGTTCCTTCTGGAGGCTCTGGGGAAGATTTGTTCCATGCCACCTGTCTTGAAGCTTCTCCTGGCTCCTGGCACTCCTTGGTGCCCTTAGGCTTGTAGATGCATCACTGATCTCTGCCTCTGTCTTCATACGGCCTTTCCCTCTGTACCTCTGTGGCTATTTTCTACTTTTCAGCGTCTCATAAAGACATTTGCTATTGGATTTATGATCTACTATAATCCAGGATGATCTTTTCTCAAGATTTTTACCTTAATTACATCTACAAACACTTCTATGCCATATAAGTTAATATTCTGAGGCTCTAGATGGACATATCTTTGGAGGGTCATCATTCAACCCACTATGGGCAGCAAGTGCTGTGTGGGAGCTGGGCAGCATTATTTCCATATTGACCTCATTTTATGAGGTGAGAAAAGGATGATTGGAAAGGGGAGCTGAGAGAGAAAGGACAAATGTGAGGGTTCGGGAGACAAGCAGGTTGCCAGGTAGATCAGCTATAGAAATGAGAACATATGGAAGTTGAGTGTCCAAAAATTGATACTCCATAGAAAACTTTTGTGTATCCCCAGAGTGACAAGTTTGAGGTGACCCAGTCTGAGGATTTCATTCAGACTGATTATTCTCTTGCAAGAATACAGGCCAGGTTGCTAGATCTCCAAGTACTTAAGAGAAAGAGAAAGAGAAAGTCACACTTTAATTGATACCTCCTCATGTTTAAACGTTGTCAACTAATTCAAAAGAAATAAACTATGTAGGCCCAAGAAAAAATGTTTGTGGGCTGAATATAGCCACTGAAGTAACATGTGCTCTATGTTTCTATCCCTACTCTTACCATAGTAAGTAGAAGAAATATCAGTGCATCTTCCTTTGATGGCCACAAATTTATCATCTCACCTGGAGAGCTGTATCAGTCAGTGTTCCTCAGAGAAATAGAACCAATAAAATAAACGTGTATTTATATATATGTATGTATGATAAGAGACTTATTTTAAGAAGTTGGCTCATATGATTGTGGGAGCTGGCAAGTCCAAAATCCACAGAGCAGTCTGGAAAGACCGAAACTCGGGCAGGAGTTAAAGCTTCAGTCTTGAGGCAGAACTTTTTCTTCTCCAGGAAACCTCGGTTTTTTACTCTTAACTTCCAATGGGTTGGAAAAGACCTGCCCACATTATTGAGTGTAATCTCCTTTACTTAAAGTCAACTTAATGTCAGCTGAATCCACAAAATAATCTTCATGATGAAACCTGGATTTGTGTTTTATTAAACAACTGGCCACTATAACCTTGCCAGGTCTGTGCACAGAAGTAACCACAATAAGGGTTACCCCACAACATGGGGCGCCTGCGTGGCTCAGTTGGTTAAGTGTTTGACTCTTGGTTTCGTCTCAGGTCATGATCTCATGTGAAATTGAGCCCCGCATCAGGCTCTGTTGACAGTGCAAAGACTGCTTGGAATTCTTTCTCTGCCTCTCTCTCTGCCCCTAGTCTTCCCTTCTCTCTCTCTGAAAATAAATAAATAAACTTACAACAAAAACAAAAACAAGTAACTGCAACAGGAGCCATTGCTTACCATATTGAACTGAAGGACCTGAAAAGGAGAAGGTGACCTGGCTCAATAGTACACCATGGTGTAGAGGAGAAAAGTGAGGCCCAGGGAGGTGAAGTGACTTTCCCAAGGTCACACAGCTGGCTGGGGAAACAACAACTCAAAGCAATGTTCTGGCCTTCCAATGCAGTGCTCTTTCCATTATATTACCTTCCCAGAACTCAATGTCTAAAGATCAAATTTGTGGCATTTAAGAGCACAGAAAGTGCCTCAGAGGTTATACAGGCCATATTATAATGAGGTCCAGAAACATGAAACTATAAGAATTTTGATTCTTAGTGAAGGGCATTTTCCACTACATTACATAGCCTTTCATACAAGGCAAAGATTATTGTGCTCAAAGTAAACTCATCTCTGTTAATTTTTCTCTTTCAAAACATCCTTTCCAACAGAAGCTAGTTTTCTTATCATTGACTTCTTGGTCAACAAAACAAACCAAACAAAAATGACACCTGTCCGATTAATTGAAAGTTGAATTTGTTGAATTCCAATCAATATTTTTCCGGGACACTTTGTGGATATTCACTGGTTATGTTTCTAGAACAGCTACTCCAAACATCTATCAGTTCCTTTATGGATAAATCTCTCTGCTGCAGCACTCACTCTCCCAGAAAACTACAGGAATGTCTCTATTCATTAGTTCATAATGAAGTGAATTCCAACTTTAATCAATTTATGTCACATTAAAACCACTGCTCTGCTCAATAAGATATCATAAGTCACATTTCCGAATCACCTTTAAAAGGAATCAGAATATTGCCCCTGTCCCCCTTCACCCCCCACCAAATATGCCACTTGGGAATAGGATTATTTTAAGCTGAAGGCTATGGAGAGATGGCAGACACAGAGGAGGCTTCTGTACTCCACTGATCTGCCAAGGAATGGAGCATAAATTTCCCTTCCTGTTGGTGTTCTGCTTCCTTCTCCCATACCAGGAAGGGGAGAACAGCCCTTATCACTGGAGTCAGAGATGGCACTGAGATGGGTCGGCATAAATAAACCTTATTAAGTAACCTTATGTACCATTAGTTTCCCTTAGTTTCCCTTCTCTATTTACCTTGCTGCAATTTACCACCCGTAGAAACCCAAACTCCTTGTCCTTAAAACCACAAAATCTCCTTTACCTTGCTGCCTCCTCCACACCCTTAATTTAAAAAAAAAAAGAAAAAGAGAAAGAATAATGAATATAATTTTACAGTAGCATGGAGTTCACTCTAGGAAGCAAAGGGTAGAATAAAATCCGTGGATACAACATGTTCTCTGAAATAGCAGTGAAGGAAAAATAATTTAGCAAATTCTATTTATTTTCACAGCCAATTCTCTCCCTGCAGAATCGAGGTCTAGCATCCTGATATCAAATTTAGCAATAGCAAAATTCTTTATTTTCCAGGATAAAGAGGTTTGGGAAATGGCCAGTGGAATTTTCCAGTTCAGTGAGCCACAGGGGGGAGTGTACATTGTTAAACAATTTTAAACAATTGCAATGAAGTTTAATAATGAGTATCACCATGGAAAATTAATAAAAGCTCAGTATAGCCCAGCCCATTCAAGTAATTGTCAATTAAGGCTACAATCAATACCGAGGTAATAGCTCATGAACAAGGATAGTTGGGTACTTACTTCATTAATGTCACCAATCGATGTCCACCATTTGGGAGTAAGTGCAGAGAAATGAGCTCATATATTGGAGGTAATCATATTTGGAGAATTTGCTGGCTAGAAGTTGTCTCAGGGATCCAAGTCTGCAAATAGACAAATTTCAAGGAATGACCCAATCTGGTTAATAAAGTGCTCTGGTTACTAGAAGGCAAAACTGTCTTTGTTCCAACCCTTGATGCTGAAATCTTTTGAGAGGATCTTAGTCTCTTTTCTTACACTTGAGACACTGATCAATTTCCTCTTCACCTTGAGACCACTACTGGTATTTTTGTTCTTCTTATGTTATTAAAAAGCTATAGATATATTTCTTCTGCAGTCCTTTGTAGCACCAGAAAACCCTCCCTGAGCAAGGTCTGTTTATTCAACAGGTGGACCTTCAAGAGATGTCTGCCTAGTGAATAATTCCTTCAAGGTCCTCATTTGTTGGAGCTGTGTCTTCATCCTACCCCACCCTCTATCTCTTCTACGCCCCCCACTACAATAGCACTTAAAACAAATATGTACATAATGTGAAGTTAGAATGTATTTCTAAGCCTGAAATATGCCTAATGAAAGAGCCCGATCACATAGAGTATACCAGTGAATGGTTGTTGATTTTCCCATCTAAGCTGAACACAGTACAAATCTAGAACAGTAATCATGCTGATAAATTCCACCACCCCCCTATTATCACCCAAAGAATTTACTTTCTTGCCCTTGTTGTCTGAGAATTTAGACAAGGCAGTGGCTTTGGATAGGTCAAATGTGAACATTTCACAAAACCCTTGCAATGCTGAATGGAAAAGAGAGACACAGTGACAGGACTGGGGTCGCAGAGTTAGTGACAGGGCTGGATCACAGGGCTCAGAAGGAGTTCTTAATGCCAAGCTTGTAGATTTGAGGCTCGACACCCTTCCACATCCTCACTGGTTTCGGAGGCATTTCATGAAGCACACGTGTATACAGCACTTACATTTGGGACTCATGGAAAAGCAGATACATGGGTCAAGTGGAAATCATAGGTAAGACTTAGCTAGCCCTTAATCTAAGAGCATCTCTTCAATAGAACAGTGGAGAAGAAAAATAGTAAGAGGTGGGGAAATGAATGTTTATTGGGTTCCCACTACTAGTGTCAGGGACAGGTGCCCCCATAACATCATCTCTTAGCTCTCACCTGGGAGGTAGGAGACAGAATTTAGAGGCCACCTTGTGTGGCCTTGGAGCGGTCCCTGAACCTTCACCAAGCCACTAATTTCCCATCTACAAGCAATGTCAAGATCTAACAAGACAATATGCACTTCGGAAAAAGATAAAGCTCTCCCCTCAAGGGCTTGATATCATCAGAGCATAGCACACAGAGATCTGGGTGGAAAATTCAGTGAACTTAAACTGTGCTTACAATCATTCAAAAATGACAACATTTAAAAAAGAGACGTTACTTTCCTGTTTGATTTCACCATGATTTTTCTTTACCAAACCAAGCGTCCTCCCCCATGAAGAAGCGATTGGGAGTCTATACTTAAACAGCAGCGGAGGCATCCGAGCTTGCTAATTCCGGAGCAGCTGTAAATTGGGGCACACACACGGAGCTAAGGGAAACCATTTCCTTATGTGTCACCTCGTATGTCAGCCATCAGTCAGGAGCACGTTTTTATGGCCCAGGAAATGGGGGACCCTGGTGGAGCCGCCAGCGGGCCCTGGCCGACCCCACCACAGACTGCACACATATTGTGAGCTTGTCTGCAGGGAGATGCTTTCTTCACAGGGTTGAAATATGAGGTGTTTACTATAGCACTTCATGAAGATTCCCCCCCTCATTACAAATCCCTCCTCTCTGGAGGCTTCTCTCCCCCTCATTTTGTCCTAGGTGGGTAGACGGTTGTTCCACAGAGGGTGTGAGGGAGCGGTGTCCCTGGCATTCTGAGCCCCTCGTTTCCAGAGGTGTGCAGGATGTATGCCCGTGCCCGGCTCCAGCAAGTTCAAGCACTGTGGGGTCCCGCCCAGCTTCATCTTCCCTTGCTCCCCAACCTCGCCTGTCCCTCTACTGTTCTAAAATGTCCTCACCAGCACGCCATGGATCAGAATTCCTCCCTGGCCTGGTCTCCTTGATGGACGTGTTTAAGGAACAGCTATTTGAAACTTGCAACTGTGTTGTCTTAGAGGACTGTTATCTACTATCTCACAGAAAATCTCTTTATGAAGACTCATTAAAAATTTTTTTTGACTCAGTGCTAGAAAGAGCTGGGCCTTTCCTAAGGCCCTGGCTTCTTGTTATTGTTCTTAATTTTGTTTCTGTGAGTCTACCAGCTGAACTTTGTGCTCTTTTCACTGGTTGCCAGGAAGACTTTGTAACTCACCTCTATTCAAAACTACTCATTAGGGGTGTTTTTATATAATTTGTCTAATTTCCCTTACCTTCACAGTCTCTTCCTCTGATTCCTTCATTTTTAAATGTTTTTTTTTAAGTTTATTTATTTTGAGAGAGAGAGAGAAAGAAAACATGAGTGGGGGAGGGGCAGAGAGTGGGAGACAGAGAATCCCAAGAAGGCTCCACTGC
This sequence comes from Crocuta crocuta, assembly GCF_008692635.1. NCBI lineage: Eukaryota > Metazoa > Chordata > Mammalia > Carnivora > Hyaenidae > Crocuta > Crocuta crocuta. Next base: position 12,727,373 of record NW_027532406.1, read on the forward strand.
CATCAGCGCAGAGCCCTACACGGAGCTTGAACTCACGAACTATGAGATCATTACCTGAACTGAAATCAAGAGTTGAGCACTTAACCGAGTGAGCCACCCAGGCGCTCCTCATGTTTTAATAATATATGTAGTTCTGTACAAAATTCAAAACAGTTTTTGAATTGAGTGGAGTATAAATAAATTGAGCGGAGAAAGCAGATCCTCAATTCCAACATTTATTGAACATTTACTCAATGCCAGGTACTGTGCTTGGTCCTGAGGCGTGTAAATTGAAGTAACTCACCCAGCTGCCCCTGGGGAGTCCAAGGCCTGGGTTTAGTGTGGTGCCCTGGGCCCCTCAGAGATTGGAAGCCTCCACCAGGCAAACTATGCTTATGTGGAACCCTGGGTTTGTGGGAGCCAGAACCACAACAAGGAAGGGCCACCTCCTCTGGTTCTGAGGCTTCTGAGTCATTGTTCTCTTCCCACACTTCCTGTAATGTGCAAGAGTTGGTTTTCTGAGTGCTGGATATTTGTGTCTGTCTTTTCTCCAGAATGCTGTCTCCAGGGCAGTTTGTAGCCATGAATGCCAGCCAAGAGAAGGATCTCAAGGAACATTCACTGACCAGATGGATGGATGCAGGAATGTAGCTTTCCTGCTTAAACCCTCCAGTTTCCCCAGTCACACTTAGCATACACTCCCACCCCTTGCATTGGCCAGTAATGAGCTTCCTCGTCTGGCATCCATCTATCCCCCAACCTTCTGACCTCCTTGCTCTTCTGTCAGCCTTCCTCCTGTTACTATTCCCAGTGCTTGGAAGGTTTGCCTCCAGGATATGGCAAGGCCAGAGCCTTCTCTTCTTTCAAGTCTCTCAGCTCACATGTTACTATTTGAGAGGCTTTTTATTCCAATGAAAGTAGCACCACTGCCAGTCCCACCTCCATCACTATGGATTGAATGGCCCTGCTTTTTCTCCTTCATATCACTCATGTTGACTGCTGGTTCCTATACAGACCACTGAAATAGCCTGCTGATTGCACAAAGCCAAATTTATTGCTTAGTGCAGTAAGAGATACCATTACTTTGATGGAATCATAGAAGTTTCTTAGAAGGAATAAGTCAAGGGTAAAATATTGATAAGGTTTTGAGGGTCTAGTTTAAGGTGGGTCTTTCAATGTGGAGCCCTGATTGGAACTGTACAAAGCGTGTGATATAATAGTCTAGGACTGATCAACACAGTCAAGTGTGGGCTTTGGAGAGGACTTGAAGAATATTCAGCCCAGTTGGGTTGTTCAGAGAAGAGGATGACTACCCTGATGAGGGCTAATGAAGAGTCTGCTGTTCAGATAAATGGGTTTTCAGCAAGTTCCTACCACACACAGTAATAGTGTTTGCAACTTCGTCTTTTGGGGCTCGGCTTTTTCAGAATATTGCAGTCATGTTAATGCTGAGAGCCAAATCGTTTAATCACGTTAGCATGAACACGAGCTGTGTGGCTATAATAGTTTTAGTTCTCATTCATCACCATATGAAATTATTATGTTTATTTATTTTCTCTTTTATTATCTGTCTCCCCACCACCACCGTACACACAAATACAATTTCACAGGACTGTAGTTCTCTATCACATTCATTTTGTATCCACAGTATCTACAATGAGACCTACTAAATAGGCACCGACTGTAAAATTTTAAGAAAAATGAGGGCTTTGCCAATGCTCAACACCAGAGGCCAGAATACTGGGTCCTGAGTTCTCGACTACTTGCTCTAAAGTCCAAGCACCTCCTTTGCCATTCAGCAGGAACCTGTACAATGGCAATGTGGATGTTGTGTGTGGGCCAGGGTGCTCCTGGGGTCGATGGGGTTCATTTACTTATTTATTCACTTAATCAATAAGCATTTCTGGAATCCCTTCGATGGTCTGGCATCGTTCAGGCTGTTGCCATATTAAGCATCTGATGGCTAACTGCTGTCTGCAAAATAGAGGGGTCTGAGAAGCTCTGTTCTCAATTCCCTGTAAAATGGGAATTAGCATGAGCATTTTTCAACAATTAAGAGGCCTGCTAATGGAAGATATTTAAAGACAAGAAAATATATCATAGTAAATATACATATAGTGATATTTTAAATAAAGTTTTTGTATGCACACACACATACAAGCATACTTGTAATGTTATAGGGAAAAAGCATGATAAAAACCAAATATTTGGATATTTGGTATAATCCAAATTTTATAAATATATAACTGACAATAAATCACACATACAGAGGTACATGTGGAGAAGACCAAAACATTAGCATGTTATCATGGGTTAATAAATCTGGGTGGTAAAATTATGACTGGTTTTAATTTGATTTTTTGTATTTCTCTGCATTTTTTAACAGTGAGTATATGCTTTTTTAAAATGGTATTTGAAAATGTCACTTTTCTGTTTGAGGGTGAAAAGAATGGGAGAGTTGCCAAATATGTGGTGCCCAGTCAGATTTGCATTTCAGACAAACGCATTTTTTTTTTTACTGGAAGTATGAACCCAGTATCACACAGGACACACGTATGCTAAGAAGTATTCATTGTTTATCTGAAAGTTCCATTTAACTGGGTGCCCTGCATTTCTATTTGTTAAATCGGGCAATCCTATGGGGCAACCTCCTTGGGAATGTTCACGAACTTGTTTCCTATCCCCTCTGCACACACACACTCAGCCAGCGTCTACTTACCCACCTGTCGACATTCAGAATTCGGAATCTCTTGAGGTTGTCCCAGAAACTGGAGGATGACAGTGGTGTTGCAGAGGGGCGCTGTGTTCTGACAGGGCTCTCAAGGTGTTTCGGCCACGTTCTTCCTGGTAGAACTTACTGCATGGCCCACGGTGAAGACAATACTTTTGGAAGATGCCTTCCTGACTGTGTTCTGACTGGGCTGTTCTCATCACTTTCACACTCATAAAGACACTGCAGGGGCCACTCTGCAGGAAAGGGTAAGCTGGCTGCCAAGGAGGTGTTGAGGCTGCTTGAGGCCTCTGGCCCTACAGCTACTCCCCTGGATCTCGGGTCTCCCACAGACCTTGGCATGGGGGCAGAGGGAGGGTTGCCCCCTCTTGCCTCCAGAGCACAACCGTCTTGGCAAAGCCACCCATGAAAGGCCAAGAAGCCGAATGAACTGTTCCACCCTTTGGGAGACTCTCCCCTTCAGCTTTACCACCACAGCCATGAAAGAAATGGGTCTGGAGAGAACAGCCCTCTCAGGAATCTGAGAGAGTCGTGTGGTATCTGGGTGCCATGGCTAAGATCCATGCATCAGTCTAGTGCCTCTGGAGAGCTATGAGGCTTCCACAGCATGATTCTCTTGGGAGACCATTCCAAAAGACCTAAAATAACCTCATGAGACAACACCTCACAAAATAATACTGGAGATGCAAACAACTAAACATTAGCCAGGATTTGTAAACAGAATTCAAAGGGGTGATAATTAATAAGGTGTAGGGCAAAGAGCAATAGAGAAGAAACAGCAGGCTTTTAAACAAGGCCCCTGAACCCTCCAGGCCTCAGTTTCATCACCTGCAAAATGGATGGGTTGAACAAGGCAATAGGAAAGTGCCTTATAATTTTGATGTTCTGGAACGTTAATTTTGGGAATTAATTGGGGGGTCAGGTTCTGAATCAGGAAAGCAGAAAAATGACTCAGATAAACCCAACATCATTTACTGAAACTTTAATTATAGAGGGAGTGAAGGGATTCATATTCCTCTAGTATTTATTTGGTATTGACCACTGTACATGTTGGATCGATGCTTTATAACAGCTCTTGAGGGTCAGTATTATTATCTTCATTTTATATCCAGGGAAATGGAGCCATAAGGAGGTTAAGTGACTTTCTTAAGGTCACAGAGCTGGCAAGTGTGAAGCCACGATCAGAACCAGGTCTGTCTTCTCCTGAACCCAAGACCTGTCTACCACATAGTATAGACTGACCCTGGCCACCAGTATGGCTGGGTTGGAGCTAAAATTACCTGTCACTGAGTTCTTACCAGCACCAGGTGAGGTACAGAGATGGGGACAGAGGGAAATCCATCCAGCAAGAGCTACTCCTCTTTCTGCTGTGATTAACTTACAAACTCTGTAAGTAAGAAATTGCCTACAACCAACTTTCACTCACCAGGGATAGATGCCACGAAATACCTTCAAGGGACTTATCCTATAAATTTGTTCTCATACTTATTGTCTGGCCCCTGAAATATCTTGAATGACATCTAAAGTCTTTTAGTGTGCAAGGAAAGAATATATTTTAAATACTCTGAGTCTTCTCTCCCCATCCTTTACTAAGAGAATAAAGTAGCCTATGCACTTCAGCCATGGGCTGGATTAATATTTCTCATGAATAAGTTTTGACTGCGCAAGTGGGGAGAGATGTGGGGGGCATTTTTGCCTGAATGAAGTCACTAAGAGAGAAAAAGAGAAGCTGGAAAAGGAGGAGTCAGAAAGTCTAAAGTGATTTCAGACTAAATACCCAAGCAAACTTCTTTGAATACTGTGGTCAATCAAATGAATTATTTGGCTACTGTGGGCCCTGATCTTTACAGGGCTCTAAGGGCTAGTCACAGGAAAAATGTGAAGTAAAAAGATTGGAAACAACCAATAGCAAATAATTTGGTTCGGCAGGAATAGAAAAGTTCCTTTATTTGTATGAGCAACTGTCATTTAAATGGTGTCAGCTATTTCACGTGGAGGAAACAGATCATTTTGGAGTAGATCAATCCGTTTGGTTGTGAAAATTTAAGACCAGAAGGCGTTCACCATCTTGAACCCTTTGGATGGTGTCTTAAATTGAGTTCCCCAGGAGCAGACTCTGAGATTAGAGCCATGAAGAAGTGGTTGATTAGGGAAGTGCAGCCAAAGGAAATGGGTAAGGATTGGGAGGAAGCAGGGCAAGGAAAAGAAGGAAATCAAGCAAGGATATGCAGTAACTTCACCCTGATCTCATGGAGGAAACTTGGAGTGTTAATTTCACTTCACCTCCAACCTGAGGCAAGGGACCTGGTGAAGGGCAGGGCAGAACCTTAGTGAAAGGCAATTGGGGGAGGAAGATAGATATAACTTCCCAGGCATTTCTAGCTCTAAGCAAATGCAAGCCATACAGTTCCTCCCTTAGGATATTCCTCTGAAGATCAACAGCTGTCTTAACTATACCTCTCTCTATACCTCTTGGAATATAGAACTAATCTCTGGATAACAAGTGGGTGAATCAGATGGGTCTAGACCTGAACTCTTCCCTTTTGAAGATCTGTTAAACTGAGACTTCATCTCAGCATATCAGATCTGAGTAAGTCCAACTTAATAGGAATGGAAGCTCAAGTGAGAGGGAATTCACCATGACAACAAGGTAGTATAAGTTTGTAGATTCCTCTATTAAGTTATCTACCCTGGTATAGTGGGTTCATTTGGGGACATTTTGTTGAATGTGTGAGTGGGACTGCTATAACCTCAAGAGTCCAAAAGTAGAGTACACATACACATGCATAGCATTAAGATATACTAAGGTCACCCTCAAAAAAGTACTATAACCTCAGCTGCAAGTAACATTATGGGAGCTGTAGGCAGCATTGAGATGGGAGAGCCACATCTTTTCAATGGTGACATAGTCATTGCAATGGCATGGGATAAAAAAGGAAATTTGTTAGTGGATTGTTCAGATTCTGCCATTCCTCTCTGTGGAATATCTGAAAGCTCAACTAACTAGACTAAGTGCTGGTATTCTTGGACCATCCACCCAGGAGTTTCCAAGATAAAGACATACTACTTCCTGCTGATATAGACATATGGCGGTTCAATATGTTAATTTAAGTGTCAAAAAGAGACCTGGTGAACTTCTGGTTTCTGGCCCAACAACTAAAGAGCTTGGAGTCTTCACTTCAGAAAAAAGCTGAACCAACTGAAAATCAACAAGTCTTCTTAGATTCAACAAAGAATTGAGTTATGGGGGAAACTGTTGCCCTGAAAACTGGAGAGACAGGCGAATTCAGAGAACCAGAGCTTACATGGAGCAGAAACCCTTCACTGCTGCCAGTATTGGTAGGAATTTTCTAAACAATAATTGGCAAGTTGCTGAAGGATCAGTGTGATAAGCATGAGAGTTTGAAACTCTGAGAGGGTCCAATTTTAGAGAGGCCCTCCTACATTTGTGAGTTTTGTCTCCATGAGTTCTACCAGGTTCTCAATGTGAAGATTGGAGAAAAATCCCCTAATGCTTACAGCAGGGGGAGGGGGAAATAACCATTTTGAAACACACCCAGAGTTCACTCTTCCCTTTAAAAAGACCTACCGCCAAAGGAAACTAACATAGTGTCTAATCTACTGTGGTTTTACTGAAGCTTAACCACCCTGGGGAAAGGGAAAATACCCAACTCAGGTTTACTAAAAACCTGAAATCTAATTATAGGACTATAGAAAAGTTCCCCTGCCCCTATACCTTATTACCACATCAATCCAGCTTCTGTATAATAATAGAGGATTACAGCTGAAAGAACTGCAGGCCTCAGACCCTTATTTAAAATGTCTAGGAAAACCCAAAATAACAAGGGAGACAAAAACAAGGACACTAGAAGATATTTTGGTCTCTGACACCACAACTACAGCAAACAATAAACACCACCTAACTCCTAGTCAGATAAACATAAAACTTCACACTAAAGACCTATCTAATTGAGCTCTTGTTGCTCAATACGTCATGTCTGGTTTTCAACAAAAAATTACAAGATAAGCAAAAAGGCAAAAGAAAAAATCCTCACAGTCAGAAGAAATAAAGTAAGCATTAGAACCAGACACAGATATGGCAGAGATTTTGGAATTAAACTAACTGTGACTGATATGTTAAGGGCTTCAGTGGAAAAGTGGACAACATGCAAGAACAGATGGGTAATGTAAAGAGAGATACTGAAGCTTTAAGAAGCAAGGGGAAATGCTGGGAATCAAAAACTCTATAAAATAAAGGCAGAATGCCTTTGATGGGTTTATCAGCAGATTGGACACAGCCACGGGAAAAAATCAATGAGCTTGAAGACGTGTCAATACAAACTTCAAAAACTGAAATGCAAGGAGGGAAAAAAATAATGGACAGAATGTAAGAACTATGGAGCTTTTGAAAAAGGTATAACATGAAAGTAATGGGAATATTAGATAGAAAAAAATGAGAGAAAAGGACAGAAGGACTTTTCAAATGGTAATAATGGCTGAGAGCTTTCCAAATTAATGACAGACACCAAACCACATATCCAGAAAGCTCAGAGAACACCAAGTAGGATAAATACCTTAAAATGCTACATCAGTATATTATATTTAAACTGCAGAAAATCAAAGATCAAGAGAAAATCTTGAAAGAGCCAGAGAAGAAAAAAAACCACAGAGGAATAAGGATAAGAATTACAATAGACTTCTTTTCAGAAACCATGCAAGTAAGAAGAGAGTGGAGTGAAATATTTTAACTGTTGAAAAATAAAAAAGAATCACCAGCCTAGAAACTATCAACCAATGAAATTATTATTCAAAAGTGAAGAACAAAATAAAAACTGTCTCAGACAAAAATTGAGGAAATTTGTTTCCAGTAGACCTATCTTGCAAGAAGTGTTAAAATTTCTTCAGAGAGAAGAAAAATGATATAGGTGAGAAAATCAGATCTTCATAAAGAAAAGAAGAACATTAGAAAAGGACTAAATGAAGGTAAAATAGAATATTTTTTCTTATTCTTAATTGATCTAACAGATAACAGCTTGCTCAAAATGATAGCAACAGTGTATTTGGAGATTATAGCTTATGGATAACTGAAATAAATGACCGCAATATTAAAAGGGACAGGAGAACAGAATTAGGAATATGCTGTTTAAAGGAACTTATTCTACCTACGAAGCAGTATGGTATTATTTGAAAGTGGACTTGTCTTAAGTGAAAATGTATATTGCTAACTGTAGGGTAATAATAAAAAAATAGTTAAAAGGAGGTATGATCCATATGTTAGGACAGGAGAGAAAATGGAATCATATAAAATGCTCAGTTAAAATCAGAGAAGGCAAAAAATAAATAAAGAGAAGTGCAATGAATAGAAAAGTTTCAAGTACAGTAGTTTTAACCTGATTATATCAATAACGAGTTTAATGTTAGTGCACTAAATACAGCAATTAAAAGAGAGGGTTTAACAACATCCGAGGAAAACAATACCCTACTATATGTTGTCAACAGGTAACCCACAGGCACAGATAGATTGGAAGTTAAGCAATAGAGAAAGATAGAGTATGCTAACAAAAATCAAAAGAAACCTGTATTAGCTATATTTATTTCAGATAAAGCCAATCTCAGAACAAGGATAAGAGGAGAATTGTGTAACAGCAAAGGAGCCAATTCTCCAAAAATATAAAGCAATCCTTAATGTGCACGTGCCTGCTATACACTTGTGATGTTGACTACCCAGAGTTAGTGCAGACTCTCACAGATTAAAACTTCACTTTTCTGCAAAACCCCTCTCACTTTAGACACCAGCTGCAAGGATCAGGGTTTCCAGGCTACACACCTTTCTAATCAACTGGCTATGAATTAAAGGATTTCCTTCTTCCCCTAGATTTGATAACTTGCTAAAATGACACACAACACTGAGCTAAGTGCTTTACTTTTTTTATGTTGATTATAAAGGATACAATTCAGGACCAGCCAAATGAAGAGGCGTATTGGGTGAGGGGAGGTCTGGGAGGGTCTGAGACATGAAGTTTCTTTGTCCTTAGGACACATCACCCACCTATCATATTGATGTATGATTGCCAGCCAGGGAAGTTCACTCAAGCCCCAGTGTCCAGAGTTTCTATCAGGGTTTTATTATGCAGGCATGCGAGCTCCAATCATTGGTCACATAACTGAAACTCAAGTCTCTTGCTCCTCTCACTTCCTGGAATATCACTATGAAGTTAGAGTAATTAAGATAATATGATAATGGCACAAGTATAGACAAATGAATTGATAGAACAGAACAGAGAGGTCATAAATAGCATTATTCCAAGTACAGTCATTTGATTTATGGAAAACATTCTTCTTTTATTCAGTTGAAAACAGTCAGCCTTTTTAATAAATGATACTGAGGGGCGCCTGGGCGCCTGGGTGGCTTAGTTGGTTAAGCGTCCGACTTTCGCTTGGGTCATGATCTCGCGGTTGGTGGGTTCGAGCCCCGCGTCGGGCTCTGTGCTGACTGCCAGCTCAGAGCCTGGAGCCTGTTTCAGTCTGTGACTCCCTCTCTCTCTGACCCTCCCCTGCTCACGCTGTCTCTCTCTATCTCTCCTAGAAATAAATAAAAAAACATTTAAAAAAATTAAAAAAAATAAAATAAATGATACTGAAACCACATCTGTAAAAAAAAGACCTTAATTATTAGTCACACCTTGTGTAAAAATTAATGCAAAGTGGATACAGACCTAAAGCTGAAATTTTCAAGAAGAAAAAATATGTATTGTGTGTGTTCCTGCTAATAATCTTGGTACAGATAAAATTTTTTAAATGGGGCCAAGAAGCACTAATTATAAAAAAGTTAATAAGTTGGAATTGATTAGAATTAAGAATTTATGTTTATGAAAAGACTTCATCAGAGGCAGAGATTTAAATCCAGAATATATTAAAAGTTCCTGCAAATAGGCAGAGAAGGACAAATACTATATGTTTGCACATATAGGTGGATTAGGAGGAAGTTAACGGAGGACCATGGGGGAGAAGAAGGGGAAAAATAGTTGGGGAGAGGGAAGGAGGCAAACGATGAGAGACTCTTGAATGCTGAGAACAAACTGAGGGCTGAGGGGGGTGGGGAAGAGGGGAAGAAGGGAGATGGGCATGGAGGAGGGCACTTGTTGAGATGAGCACTGAGTGTTATATGTAAACCAACTTGACAATAAACTATAAAAAAATAAAATAAAGTCATATTTCCATTGTGCAAGCAAAAGTTCCTGCAAATAAATGTTAAAAAGACAAATGATTCACAATTAAAACCTATTAAGGACTTCGACAAACAATTCACAAAAGAGGATATCCAAATGACTAACAAGTATATGAAAAAGTACTGAGCAGTATTATTCATCTTAAAAATGAAAACAAAAACTACAGTAAAATAGTAGAATGTACCCATTAGAATGACTAAAGTTGTTCAAACTGGAAATACCCAGTGTTGTTGAGGATATGGAGCAACTGTAACTTGTATACACTGCTTATGGGAATATAAATTATTTTAAACATTTTATAAAACAGGTAGTAGTAATTATTAAATGTAGTTACCTTCTCTGTGACCCAGAAATTCCACTTTTAGATATATACCTACAAGAACTGAGTGAATACATCCACCAACAGTCATACATAAGAATGTAGTGCTTTTGCTCATCAAAGCCCAAACCTAGAAATCACCAACTTCTGTCCATCAACAGGGGAATGAATAAATCCAGTGTGATATAGTCACATGATGAAATATATCAGCAACAAGAAAAGAGCAACTGTGGATACATGCAACAACATGGATGTACATCAAAATATTATGTGAATGAAAGAAGACAAATTAGTATAAACCCTTTATTCTATGAATATTCTATGAAATTCGACAATGACAGAGTTAGAGTAGTGATTACTTCCAGGTGGGGGAAGATGACTGGCAAAGGACTTCAAGGGAAATCTCAGGCGATAGAAGTGTTCTATATCTTGATTTGCATTGTGTTTCAAGTGCGTAGACATGTAAAAATTCATCAATCTGTATACTTATGATTTGTTAAATTCATCAATCTGTATACTTATGATTTGTTAAGTGTACTGTAAATTATACCTCACTTTTAACAAAGAAGAAAAAATTGGAACTAAGTATTGTACCTCTAGCTGGTGAAGTAAAAAAAATAACTTTTACTAGTTATAAAGTCAAATATCAGACAATGAATGAAACATTAAACAAACTATGATATATCCTCGCTGTAGAATATTATATACTTTTAAAATTACTATTTGAGAGAGAGGCAGCGAGCACAGGAGAGAGGCAGAAGAGAGAATCTTAAGCATGTCCCCACACTCAGTGTGGCGCCTGATGCAGGGCTCAGTCCCACAACCCTGAGATCATGACCTCAGCAGAAATCAAGAGTCAGACACAATCAACTGAGCCACCCAGGTGCCTCAAGCATTATTTCATTTTTAAAAAGATCTTTGAAGAATTTTTAATGACACAGCTCAGGACATTATATTAAAAGTAAAAAAGATTGGGATACAAAATTATACCAAAAGTTTTCTCCCAAATATATTTTATTTTATTCTATTTTTATTGTGATATAATTGACATATAACATTATATATTTTCAGGTGTACAACATAATAATTGATATTTGTATATTTTGCAAAATGATGTGCACAATATGTCTAGTTAATATTTATCACTGTAAGTAATTACACATTTTTTTTCTTGTGATGAGAACTTTTTTTTAATGTGGGTTATATCTCTCTATATTTTTTTTACTTAAATTCAAGTTAGTAAACATATAATGTAGTTTTGGTTTCAGGAGTAAAACCCAGTAATTCATCATTTCCATAAAACACCCAATGCTCATCCCAATAAATACTCTCCTTAATGTCCATTTAGCCCATACCTCCACCCACCTCTCTCCAGCAATCCTCAGTTTGTTCTCTGTATTTAAGTTTCTTATGGTTTTTATCTGTTTTTATCTTCATTTTCCTTCTCTTCCCCTATGTTCATCTCTTGTGCTTCTCAAATCCACGAGTGAAATCATACGCTATTTGTCTTTCTCTGACTTATTTCACTTAGCATAATATTCTCTAGTACCATCCACATTGTTGCAAATGGGAAGATTTCATTCCTTTTGATCACTGATTAATATTCCATTGCATATATATATGTATGCAATATATTCATATATATATGAATTTATATATTCACTTATCAGTCACTCACTTTATTCACTCACCAGTCAGTGGACATTTGGGCTCTTTCCATAATTTGGTTATTGTTGATAGCACTGCTATAAACGTTGAGGTATATGTGTCCCTTTGAATCAGCATTTTTTTCATCCTTTGGCCAAATACCTAGTAGTGCAATTGCTGGGTCTTAGGGTAGTTCTATTTTTAATTTGATAAGAACTTTTAAGATCTACTTTCTTAGCAACTTTCAAATATGCAAGGCATTATGATTAACTATAGTATCCATAATATATATTACATCCTCATGATTTATTTCTTTTGTATTGTATCTTATAACCTCCTACATCCATTTTTCCTTCCCCTACTTCCTGCCTCTGGAAACCACCAGTCTGTTCTTTGTATATATATGAGCTTGGTATTTGGGGAGGGTTTGTTTTGTTTTGTTTTTAGGTCCACATATAAGTGAGATCATAGAGTATTTGTCTTTCTCTGTCTGACTTATTTCATTTAGCATAATATCCTCAAGTTCCATCCACGTTGTTGTCAATGGTAAAATTTCATTCTTTTTTATGGCTGAATAATATTCCAGTGTATATTTACACTACATCTTTTTTATCTATTCATCCATCAATGGATACTAGGGTTGTTTCCATTTCTTGGCTACTGTAAATAATGCTGCAATGAAAAGGGAGGTACATATATCTTTTTGAGTTAGTGTTTTTATTTTCTTCAGAGAAATACCCAGAAGTAGAACAGCTGGTAGTTCTATTTTTAATTTTGTGAGGAAACTTCATACTGTTTTTCATAGTGGTTGCACCAATTTACATTCCCACCAACAATGCATGAAGGTTCCCTTTTCTCCACATCTTTGCCAGCATTTGTTATTTTGTTATTTTTTGTTCTTTTTTCTTTGGTAATAACCATTCTAACAGGTGTGAGGTGATATTTCACTGTGGTTTTTATTTGTATTTCCCTTATGATTAGTGATGTTGAGCATCTTTTCATGTGTCTGTTGGCCATATAGAAATATTCTTTGGGATAGTCTCTTTAGATCGTTTGTCCATTTTAAAAATCAGATTGCTTTTTGCTGTTGCATTGTATGATTTCTTTATATATTTTGGATACTAACCCCTTATCAGATATATTTGATTTGCAAACATTTTCTGTCTTTCAGTAGGTTACAGTTTGCCTTTTTATTTTGTTGATGATTTCCTTGGTTTTTTAATTTGATGCAGTACGTCCTGTTTATTTTTCCTTTTGGATTCAGATCCAAAAAATCATCCTCAAGACTGATGTCAGAGTTTACCACCTACTTATGTTTTCTTCTATGGGTTTTATGGTTTCGGGTCTTACATTCAAATGTTTAATCAATTTTGAGTTAATTTTTGTGTACAGTGTAAAATAGTGGTCGAGTTTCATTCTTTTCATTGCGGCTGTCCAGTTTTTCCAAAATCATTTATTGAAGACACTGTCTTTCCCCATTGTATATTAACTTCTTTGTCATAAATTAATTAGCTATATACGAGTAGGTTTATTTCTGGGCTTTCTGTTCTCTTCCAGTGATCTATGTGCCTATTTCTATACCAATACCATATTTTTTTTAACTGTCATAGCTTTGTATATAGCTTGAAATCAAGGAGTGTGATGCCTCCAGCATTGTTCCTTCTCCAGATTGCTTTGGCTATTTGGTGTCTTTTGTGATTCCATGCAAATTTTAGTATTGTCTGTTCTATTTTTTGTGAAAAAAAAAGCCACTGGAGTTTTGATAATGATGGCATTGAATGTTTAGATTACTTTGGGTAGTAAGGACTTTTTAACAGCATTAATTCTTCACTCCCAATTTTATTTTGTACGCTCGGGGATTTTTTAAAGACTGGTAACAAATAAACCAAAATATTAGTGGCAGTTATATTTGGATGGTAAGATTAGAGATAGTGGCAGGCTTAAACATAGCTGCAATTTATTTGATGTTCTTCATCTCAAGGAGTGGTATTTGTGCCCCTTCTCCTTGAATTCGGGTGGGCTTAGAACTACTTTAGCCAAAGTGTATAGTGGAAATGTGACTTTTAATGCTGGTTCATAAAAGGGTTTCCACCATCTGCCTGGGTTTCTGAAACACTCTTGTGAAGCCCTGAGCTGCCAGTAATGAAATCCAGCGACCCTGAGATCACCATGTTGTGAGAAAGACAAAGCCACATGAAGAGGCTATGTGCAGGCTCTCCAGTCAATAGCCCCAGCCAAGCTCAACCACGGAGGCAGTCATCTCAGCCCAAGCACCATGCATGTGAATGAAGAAACCTCTACTGGTACATAATTCTAACTCCCAGACATTCAGTCTTTCTTACCTGAGGTCACAGATGCATGGGGACAGAAACAGCCTTCCACACTGCCCTCCCTGAATTTCAGAGAGTTTGTGAGCATAATAAAATGGCTGTTTAATGACATTAATTTGGAGGTAGTTATTTGTCAACAAATAACTGGAAGAGAGATTATTTTAATTGTCTTTTTGAACTAATTAATAGACAAAAAGTAGAAAACTAAAACAAAACAAATATAGGGTCTCAGCTACTTCTCTTAGTAGATCTTTCATTAGATTCAGAAGGAAGAAGAAATTGCTTTTCTTACCTCAAATGGTCTTTCATAGAAAATGTATCTGATACCTCTTACCTGCCACTATCTAAGAGATACCTGAACATGAAGATTCTCAGGTGGAAAATGTTTGCTGTGAGGGGGACATGAATCCCTGCTTTCTCTTTCCAGGATATGAGGAATTTTCCAGTTGGAGGCCTGCTCTCGAAAGTCTATCAGTTGGTAGTTAACTTCACAACACAATTATTACATTCCACACTGCCCTGTGGACATAGCTCCCTCTAACACAACAACCGTTAATCAGAATATTTGAAAAAGTCAGTTATACTTAATGAAAACTTAATCCAAAGTTAAGCCAAAGCTTCCTTGGTGGAAATCTTTCTAATATATTATGGGTTTAATTGTTAGTAATGGTAACTGCTGCAACAAATAATCTAAAACTCTATGGTGGCTTGAATTTAATAGAAGTATCAAGCATTCTTGCTCATGTAACAGTAATGGAAGGGGTGATTGGGTTGGCGGGATATCCAGAAACCCATTTGAACAGAGGCTGTGTCATCTCTAACATGTGGCTTCCAAAGTCACCTTGGCAATTTTCTCCATTCAGCCAATCAGAATGGAGAAAAAACACACACAAAAGGGGTTTCTGGCAGGTTTCATGGACCAAGACTAACAATGGAGCACATTTCGTTCCATTGACTAGTACTCAGTCACATGGCATCTCTCAAGGAGGCTTGGTAAAGTAATCTGTGAGCTTAGGAAGAAAGGCAACAGATGCTGGTAAACATTCAGCTGTTTTGCCATAATCTCTATGTTCAAAAGTAGATGAACAAAATGGAGTCTTCTTTAAAGAAAATCTGGCAGGGACCCTGGCTTCATTCTGAACATTGATAGTCATTGCTCAAGAGCTAAGTGAACAAAGACTAACGTGATTCCATTCCAACTCTACAAGCTGTGTCTTTATTCAGTGTATTATTGTCATCCACATATTTTAAATAAAATAAAGACCAAGGGCTTATTAACTAAATTTCACATCGCAAGAAACATTCATATATATCATTTTATTTCCTCCCCATGGCAATCCTGTGAGAGGTATGTTTTTATTCTCTCCCTCCCACATTTTGCATATGAAGAAATGAGCCTTAGAAAATAGAATGGCTTGTCCAAAGTGGTAAAGCTAAAACTCTAATTCAGGACCTTTTATTTCTGAACCCATGATCCATAGCCATCTGTACGGAGGTCTGATTAATAGATATAAGCTGTTAGGGTCCTATCTATATCTCCTTGAGCCCTTCAATTTCCATGCAAGTCTGCTTCCCAGCTTCCAATTACCAGCCTCTTTCTACTTGATGGCTTTCTGTCTTGTTGCTGGGGGAGGTAACTTTTTACCAAACTTTTCCTTTATTAGACTTCTCTTAACCAAACTTGAGATGGGGACTTTTGAGGCCTCTTTCTGATGAGGCTTCTTTTTGGGGGTCTGTCCTTTTCCCTAAATTTAGTCCAGTTTTAGCAAAGTCCTCTTGGGTCAGTTTAATAAATGTCCCCCACCCTCATTATCTAAAAAAAAAATGCAAGAATACTAATTTAAAGAATACATGAACTACTATATTTATTGCATTATTTATAGTAGCCAAACAATGGAAGCAACCCAAGTGTCCATTGACTGATGAATGGATAAAGATCTGTTGTTTATGTGTGTGTGTGTATACACAATATACAAATACAATGGAATATTACTCAGCCATGAAAAGGAATGATCTCTTGCCATTTGCAACAATATGGATGACTCTAGAAAGTATTCTGCTAAGTGAAATAAGTTAAAGACAAATACCATATTACTTCATTCACATATAGAATTTAAGAAACAAAACAAATTAGCAAAGGAAAAAAGAGAGAGAGAGAGGCAAACCAAGAAATAAACTCTTAACTGTAGAGAACAAACAAACTGATGGTTACCAGAGGGAGAGGATGGGGAGACAGGGGAAATAAGGGATGGGGACTAAAGAGAACACTTACCAAGATGAAAAAGTAAAAATAATGAAATGGAAAAGCAAAGCATAATAAGACAAAACCAAATAATGCAAAATTTTCTTCTACTCTGGCTTGCTTTTGGCAAAAATCCTATCAAAACTCCAGAATTCTCCTTTCCCCATGTTACCTCCATCTGGTAATTCCTACTCTATTTGTTGGCTATGAATCTCCACTTGTCTTTGAGGTACTCAGAGCTGAGCCCAACCTCACTCCTGCACTGCTAAGTAAGTAGCCCTCCTTGAATACAGTCTGCCTCACCATCTTTAACAAGTGTCATGAATAGTATTTTTCTTTAATAGAGATTTAAAACCTAGTTCTCCTTGATTTCACAGCCAATGCTATGGTTTCTAACCTTTTGACAGAAGATTTCTAAAAAATTTAAACTTGAGCTTCCAGTAAAACCATGTATAAATATGCTTAGAAACAAATACACAAATTTCATCCATATTTAATGCATATGTTAAAAGAACTGACTATGGGGCTGGCTTGCTTGGCTCCAAGTCCTGCTCTGCCACTCATGAGCTGGGAAAGTCACTTCACTCACTATGCCTTTGCTTCTTCATCTGTAAAATGGAGAGAATATCAGTACATACCTTATGGAGTTGTGTAGATTCAGTGAAAACAATATCTAAACACATGGTAAGCACTATTAAATGTTTGCTATTATAATCACAATAATATATCTTCTTCCTTCCTTCCTTCCTTCCTTCCTTCCTTCCTTCCTTCCTTCCTTCCTTCCTTCCTTCTTTTTTTTAAATAGGCTTCATGCCCAGCATGGGGCCTAATGCGGGGCTTAAACTCATGACTCTGAGATCAAGACCTGAGCTGAGATCATAGGTCAGATGCTTAACCAACTAAGTCACTCATGCATCCCATCACAACAATATATCATATTCATTATGAAGAATATCTCCCCAGAAAAACTGAAAAAGATGAGATAAAAATAGGTAAAATAGAAGTGCATCATTTTTTATCTGCCTTCCTCAATTGGTTTGCACAGCCATTGGCCTCCTCATCCTCTCCTTCAGACATTACTAGGCTTGTCTACACTCACCTTGATGGTCACGATGGGCCATGAAGACTTACAGTCTGGACCCGTTAGGATGCCATGATACACTTGAGGTGTGCCATCTTGGAAACATGCTCTCAGTGAAGTCAAATGTGCATCCCTGGTCACAGAGCCAGAGAGTGGCTAGCTCCTCACTTTGGCTTAGCACAGACTCATACTTCAGAAGGGCCTTCCTGAGCCCACCTGTTCAAGTAGCCCCCTCACTATGATATTTTGTCCACAGCTCCTAACCCTTTCTGAAGTTATCTAATTTCTTCATTTGTCTGCTCCTTTATTATCTACCCCCTTCATCAGGATATGGGATTTGTTTCTTTCATCCACTATATTTCCAGTGGTTAACCCATGCCTGGTACAGGGTAGGTGCTCAACAGATATTAATGGAATAAATGAGTGATGGAATGAACCCTCCAATGTCCCCGGGAACTGTACAAAACCATAAATAAGAGAATGAACCCGAGAGCTTCTCTAAGCAACTCCTCTCCTCTCTTCTCCCTCTTGTCCCACACCCTTATTTTATAGAAGAGGAAATTGAAGCTCAGAGAGGTTAGGAGGAGATCCATGCATGGATGGAGGGCAAGAATGAAGAATGCATCTATGAAGAATGCATGCAGGGCAAGACAGAAGGCTCCCAACTATTTGACACACAGTGACCACACCATGGTGCTTTGTCCCTTTGGGAAGAAATGGAGGAAGGCAGAAATCTTCTTCGTGATTCAATAGATTAGAAGATTGAAAAACCAGCTTCATCATCTTCCCACTACGCATCAGAACAAATCATGTCCGCTCTACATGGTTTTGAAATAGTTTTAACTTTGAAGCAGAGAGAAGAAGGAAGGAAGCATTCTCCTCAGCCACATTGATTCCATTTGCCCTAAGGTTTCAAAAGGAAACCAGATTTCAGGTCTGTTTCAAGGGGCAAGATGATTTGCCCGCTGCACCATTCTGTTCACATTTCTAAGGTTTTCCCTTATCTACTTCTGGATTAAATTCCAACTCATCTTGTTCTACTTGTGTTCCAGGTAAACCTCACCTCCTTCATGTCCTTCCGTATTGCTAACAACAAAAGGCTTGGACCTATTATATGCAGTGACTTTTGCACCTCCTTTCTGTGAAGTCTTCAAATTTCTGAGTAGCTGTATTACATGTATCCATGTAATACTTATGGAGACAAAGACCCAGAAAAATTAAGGAATAATGTATCCTACTAAACCACAATACTGGAGTTTGAAGCCAGATCCTAATTCTGAGGCCAATGCATATTCCACTATATTGGAGCTATTTTCTCTTACTACCAAGTATATCAGTTAATATACTTGGATTTAACTAAAAATAACAGAATATCCAATTACTAGCAGCTTAACAAATGAGAAGCTTATTTTTTTTTCACAGAGCAGAAAATCAGGAGGCCAGGAATAAGGGCTGGTGCAGTGGCCCAATGATGCCAGTGGAGTCTCAGTTCTTTTTGTTACGTCCTGCTCTCCTAAACAGATTGTCTTCAACTTCATGCATGATGCCCTTGGTTGTAAGATGGTTACTTGACCTACAGCTTTATGGCCACATACCCAATTAAAGAAAAGGAGTAAGGGCCAAAA
The DNA here is from genome assembly GCF_008692635.1 of Crocuta crocuta. NCBI lineage: Eukaryota > Metazoa > Chordata > Mammalia > Carnivora > Hyaenidae > Crocuta > Crocuta crocuta. The sequence continues at coordinate 12,746,556 of NW_027532406.1, forward strand.
GGCCAAAAGAATGTTGACTAGGTCTGTCATTTTCACAAATCTTTTCTTTTTTCACTCCAAAATTTTTGTTTATATCTCTTTGCCTGAAAGGGCTGACCTTTGCTGTATGAAGAGAAGATCAACTGGAGGTTGGGTCAGTCAGCCAACACATCTCCATCTCAAACTTATGGCTGAAATTCTTTCTTTAGATACTTACCTTCACATGGCTGCCTAATTTTTTCTGAGGTTTCTCAGAAACATCTGGCAGCTTTTTGAGTGTACAGGCCATATTTTACCATCTCTTATACCCTGCATGGTGCTACATACAGAAAGGTCTCCGTACAGATTGATTGGAAGGATGTGGGAGAAGAGTCTCAGAAATGGGTGATGTAGAGAAGACACAGCCAAGGTCAAAGAACACATTCCTGGGATCCTGGAATCCAGCCAAAGCCCGCTGCATGTTTGGGTCATAGAGGCTTGCAGGCCCCAGAAGAAGGTAGAGTGGGTGTGAGCCATCGTAGTCTGCCCAGCTAAATGGAGGGGAGGAGAAGGCTTGAGTTGGACCTGTATCTGTTTTTGTCATCTAGCTCATTTCTATCTATAGAGAGGAAATGCTTGCACAAATAGTAACGACATTCTTTTAAAGCCTGATTTCCTTTTATTTTAACTCTGTTAACGCCAAAGCCAAGTTCCCTGAAGGTTATATATGAGGGGACCATCATTATTCGAGGCTAGTGGGGAAGTCTGTGAGCTGTTAGAAATTCCCCTCCTCTGAAAATACCTCTTCCTGCAGCTCTAGCAGCTGCAGAGACCACCGTTTGAGGTTCATTCTTTTGGGTCAAGACTTCACCTAGTACTTTTTCTTCAATGCTGCCCCCCACCACTCATACTCTCTTAAGACCATGGACATTCAAAGAAGAAAAAAAGTCCCTTATCCCACCATCCAGGTAATCCATGTTCATATTTTAATAAATGAAAGTAGTTAGTCTATATATTCAAAAACTTTCAATAGTAGAGCAAAGTATAAAAGGTAAAAGCTTGATCCTTCAAGCCTGTGTCTCTGTCCAAAGATAGCCAAAATAAATGATTTCTGATTGCTTTCAGAAAAGTTGTTTATGTCCATACCAGTGTGCATGCATGTCTATCTACCTATCATCATCTGTTTATATCTACCTCTTCCCATGACACAAAAGGGTGCTTCCCATAACACGTTTTTTCCTCGTCTCTGTGCACACAGAACTAGTTTATTCTTTTCCACAGCTACATAAGAATCCATCACATGGAAGTCCATAACCATTCAGTGATTCCTTCTTCCTGCAAGAGGTGTTTAAATAATTAGGAATATATTTCTTGGGATGCCTGGGTGACTCAGTTGGTTAAGTGTCTGGCTCATGATCTCACCATTTGTGAGTTTGAGTCCCGTGTTAGGCTCTGCACTGACAGCATGGAGCTTGCTTGGGACTCTGTCTTTCTCTCTCTGTCCTTCTCTTGCTTGCCGTCTCTCTGTCTCTCTCCCAAAACAAATAAATAAACTTTTAAAAAAGGAATTTATTTCTTATACATATTTCTTGAACAACATCTGTAGGCATATTTCTATAAGTAAATTCCTAGCAGAATAGTTGCTGAGTTAAATGATACATATCACTCAGGCTGTTATAACACAATACCATAGATTGGAGTGCTTATAAATAACAGAAATTTATTTCTTACAGCTATGGAAGCTGAGAAGTCCAAAGTTAGCGGACCAACAGATTTAGTGTCTGGGTGAGAACCTCTTCGAGGCTCATAGAGGACTTTCATTTCACTGTGTCCTCACATGGCAGGAGGGGTGAGGGAACTCTCTGGGGTCTTTTCTATAAGGGCACTAATCCCATTCATGAGTGCTCCACCCTCATGACCTAATCACTCTCAAATCACCCTGCTTCCAAATACCATCACATTGGGGGTTAGGATTGAGCATGTGAATTTGGGGAGGACACAAACGTTCAGTCTATAGTAGTACCTTGTTAGAAAAATGTTTATTTATTTATGAGAGAGAGGGAGAGAGAGAGAGAGAGAGAGAGTGTGTGTGTGTGTGTGTGTGTGTGTGTCCATGTGTGTGCATGCATAAAAGCAGGGAAAGGGCAGAGAGATGGAGACAGAGTCCCAAGTGCTGTCAGTGCAGAGCTGGATGTGGGGTTCCAACCAACAAACTGAAATCATGACCTGAGCCAAAATCAAGAGTCAGATGCTTACCCAACTGAGCCACTCAGGTGCCCCTAGAGTAGTACCTTTAAAATTAGATTGATTTTGCCAAGTTTCCTTCCAGAAGTGTACTAGTGCACCACCCCTCGTCGCAGTCAATGTCTGCCAGTTCTTACCTCTCCATAGCCTTCTCAGAATGGGGTGTCCCCAGGGTACCTGGGTGGCTCAGTTGGTTAAGTGTCCAACTTCAGCTCAGATCATGATCTCGAGGTTTGTGAGTTCAAGCCCCATGTTGGGCTCCGTGCTGACAGCTCAAAGCCTGGAGCCTGCTTCAGACTCTGGGTCTCCCCCTCTCTCTGCCCCTACCCCACTTGTGCATACATGTTCTCTCCTTCTCTCTGTCTCTCTCTATCTCTCTTAAAAATTATATAAACATTAAAAAGAAAAGAATGGGGTCTCCTCACTTTAGCTTCTCACAATCTGAGTTTAAGAAAATCTCTTGTTGCTGTTTAATTTGCATGTCTTTACTTATGAGTAATGTTGAGCATATTTTCATATTTACTGTCTACATTCTATTTCACTTTTTGGTAGTTGCTGATGGGCACTGCTTGTCATTTCTCTATTTTATTTGCATGAGCTTTCAAAAATGAAAGAAATTAGTCCTTTTCCTATCACATGAGTTAAATATTTTCCCAACTTGTCATTTTTCTTTTCTCTCAGTGTATGGTATATTTTTACTCCAAAAAAATCCATTTTACATTTGAATCTTTGATCTGTCTGGAATTGATATTAGTGTTAAAAATCAAGTAGAGACTCAGCTTTATTTTTCTTTCCAATCAGCCCATTTCTCCAACACCATTTATGGACTAATCACCTTCTACTTAGTATTTCAAAACTTAACCATTTTGTACATCAAGATTTCATATGAGTTTGGTTTCATTTGTGGACATTTCATCCTTATTCATTGGCCTCTTTTTACCTAATAACACACTATTTTCATTATTGTAGCTTTAAAATAATTTTGGCATCAGACAGAGCTAGTTCTTATCTTTGGTTGAGAAGTTTTCTGATTAATCTTAAACATTTGTTTCACACACACAAAATTTTAACATAATTTTGTTAACTTAAACATTGATACATTTTGGGGTGCCTGGGTTTCTCAGTCAGTGCAGTGTCCAACTCTTGATTATGAGTCAGATCATGATCTCACCGTTGTGAGATCAAGCCCTGCATTGGTCTCTGTGCTGGGCATGGAGCCTGCTTAAGATTCCCTCTCTCCCTCTCCCTCTGCCCCTCCCTCACTTGCGTGTGCTGTCTCTCTAAAAAAAAAATGCTATCTAAATTGAGATTTCATTCAATTAATAAAGTAATTTAGGAAGAATTGGTATCTTCCCATTAAAGACAATAGTTTGTCTATCAATGTCTTAAGCCATCTTTGGGTCTGTCAATAGATTATGAAAGTGTTTTTAAATAAAAGCTTTGCAAATTACATGTTACATTCATGTCTAAGATTCTTTATGGTTGCTATTTTAAACGAGATCTTTTCTTTTACCACTATTTCTAACAAGTATGGTTTAGGAAATGCTACTGGTTTTATGTATCTACTTTGCAACTCATATCTGAATTCTCTTATTGTTTCATGTTGTTTTCCAGTAGATTTCTCAGGTTGTCTGGGCCTGGCATTGTCTTTTAGAATGTAAATTATCCCCAACGGGGATATTGTCATTTATTTGACTAATATTTGATGTTCTTATCATATGGGAGGTTGTGCTAATGGTCGCACTAAGTCAGTGCTTTTTATACTTGCTTATTCAAGCACTTACCTCAAAAGTGTTGCTTCCCCACCCCAACCATGGACCACTCTGCCCTTTCTCAGTTTCTAGAATACTCCATGCTGTCTTGTTTATGAGATTTCATGTATCTTATTTCCCTATTCATCTCTTCCTGCTTAAAAGTCACTTCCTCCAAGAAGCCTTCCCTTAATCCTAATTGAAGTTACCATTCCCCTTCGCCTATGCTCTCACAGATCTTTGACTATTGTCTCTTGTAACACTCGGCACACTTAGAAATACTGCTTTCGGGGCACCTGGGTGGCTTAGTCGGTTAAGTGTCCGACTTTCACTTAGGTCATGATCTCGCGGTTTGTGGGTTCGAGCCCCGCGTCGGGCTCTGTGCTGACTGCCAGCTCAGAGCCTGGAGCCTGTTTCACTCTGTGACTCCCTCTCTCTCTGACCCTCCCCTGCTCACGCTGTCTCTCTCTTCTCTCCTAGAAATAAATAAAAAATATTAAAAAAAAAAAAAAAAGAAATACTGCTTTCATCTCTGTTTCCCTTGCAAAATTTCAAGCTCCAGAGGAAACAGAGAAGGGCGCCTTAGTCAGTGCTCTAACTGGGAGTTCATCACTTTGCCTGGCCCATGGGGGCCACTCAGTGAGTATTTGGTGGATAGCAGCCAAAAGCAGCCTGCTGCAAATTTGGTATTTTTGATGTCTTTGGTTTTAATTATAGAACTCAGAAGAATTCTACCTTTGATTACATAATACACCTATGTGATTTTCAGCATAAAAATAATGTTGCTTTTTAATGCTGGAATAAATTAGGACAACAGGAGATGGCCATGGTCTTTCCATGCCTTTGTGCGCTGCAAGAGATTTAAACTCTCCATTTTTGACTTAAAAGATTAATGATGGTTTAGCTTCCCAATGATGTCATTTTATGGGTGAGGATTTTTTCCCCCTAAAATATCTGTGGGGATCAGCGTCTCTTAGTTTGAAACGGATGGAGGAGCCTTATCCATTACACTTTTCTGTGGGCTCCCTCGTGTCATCCACAAGAGACAGGACATAGAAGTCCAAGTTCTGATGAAAAGTTGCTGACGTGTGGGTGGATTAAAGGCCAGCAGAGGAAACGGCCCAGTACAAACGTGCCGCAAACTGTGGGTGTGGCCTCAGGGCCCGGATATACAAGCAATAAATAAATGAACTTCGCAAAGATGTACTTCCCAAAGTTTGGGTGATAGATCTAAAGAAGCTGGGAATGAGCAGTCACCAAGAGACAAGACGGAGAGCCCAAGGTGCCCGGGTACAGGCCTCACATTTACTCCCGTCAAGAGCCTGGCTGTGAAGGTGGAAATCCTGAGGTGAATTCCTGCTGGGTCAGTTCAGGGCAGAGTCTGGGAGCTCAGACACAACAGCCATTCGTTGTGTTCACAGGCACAGCGCTCACTGTAGGTGGGTGACTGTGGGAAAATTACTTTTACTGAGCTCCAGTTTCTTCATCTATAAGGAGTTTTAATGGAAAAATGAGACAATGTGTATGAAGAACTCAGTGGCTTGTTTGCATTGCAACAAAGGATCAACAGACATTACTCTCACAAGGTCACTAACTCAGACCATGCAAAAAGTCCATTTTCCATCCACCGACATTGACATCCCCAGATCTAAGCCGCTTACTTAAGAAGATGCTAAACCTGGTGAAGACCTTGCTCCTTGGTTCCCTTATAGGGGGATTCCCCAAAATAATGGACGCTTACTTCCTGGATATGACTTGGTTTAAACACACGGATAGAGTGGCCATCTTTCAGGTATCAGACATGTCAAAAGTGAGGGAACATGGTCAGGACCTCAAGGATTAAAGGAGTCGGTAGGATATTTTCCTACTATACAGTGAAACATCTTACCATTTGGGCCTCTATGGGAAGAGATGATGGTCTTAGACATGCTCTTAGAGCCAGAAGGTCTGGGACTGAATTGTAGTCTTGCTGTAAATGCTCTAGATGAATTTTGGCACATTGTTTAACTTCTCTCAGCTTTAGTTTCCACATCTGTAAAGAAGGAATAATAACATAACCCCAGAGGATTGCTATGAGAAGATTATATATGTGGGAGCACTTAGCACAGTACCTGAGGTACGTAAACACACATACATGGAGGAGGAAAGGAGGAGGAGGAATTGTAAATGAATCCTCCTGGCTCATGGAAACTAGTCCCATTGCTTTGCAGCCTCAGTTTCTCAGGAGAAAGTGTAGATACCCACACCCACGGGATCCTGACCCTCTTACTCTGGGCAAGCCTGTTTGCTGTTCCATACAGAGCAATATCCCACCCACACAGAGATCAGAAAGCCGAAGCTGGAAATCAGTCCCATCATGTTCTTGAAATCTGGAAAAAATGTGGTGCTCTTGTTCAACCCATGGGCACCATTGTAGTAAGTGCTGGTAGACCCCACCCAAGTCTGAGGCGAAGGGCCGCCTGTAGAGGCCCTAGCAGAGGAGAACAGAAAGGCAGGGCTTAGAGACAGAAAGATGTGCTCTATGCGGCATCTGAGTCCTACTAAGGAGATTCCAGGCCCTCATCCTTCTCTGTATTAGGCAACCAGGAAAAAATTCCACCTTGCCCTGAAGGTAAGTGGGCTGGGAAGGAGGAGAGGAGGTAGGTAGGAGTGTTGATAACACGAGTGAGTGTTGGGAGGTATCTGTGCAAACACCGACTGGCCTGAGCTGAGAAGGAGCCACCCAGTGATGTGGAGCTGAGGTGTTGGAATGAGCTGAGCCTGGTTCAAACTGTGTCTTCTACTCACTTCCCCAGGAGACTTGGGTCACGCACTTAGCCTTTGTATGCCTGCATCTGTTTGTCTCTTCAGGGTGTTATTGGGGGTACATGGGCTGAAGGCATTTGAGGCTCTGGGCAAGGGGCTGCTGTGTGGAACCCATATGGAAGGGATATGCTACTTCCTTCGAGAAGGGTGGACCTTGGAGTTGGGTGCGCAGCGATCCCACATGTCAACATCAGTAGTGATGTTAGTATGTGGAGCTTCGCTGCTGGGAAGCATTTTCATACAGCAACAACATCACTGATGGGAGACCAGGCGGGGCTTTTTCATCCCCAGTTTACAGATGAGTTAACTGAGGCTTGGAGGCTACAAACTCACATGTCTTTACTCCATGCACAGTGTTGTCAATTAATTTATTTTATGAAGTAGGAGTTGTTTCAAATACACAAAATGTGTCATAGTACATCCCTACTTTGTTTCCACTCAAATTCAGTCAATGGTAACCTTTTGTAATCTTGCCCAGATGTCAAAAATACTGGATTTTACAGGCAGTGAAAGGCCTTCTTCTACCCCATCAGATTCTTTTCCTGTAAATAATCTGATGTTGAGGTGCTGCTGTTTGTGTCTCTATACATTTATTAAATATATTCATTACAGTATTACCCTATTAGTTTGTTTTTAATTCTTATCATACTACGTGAACTTTCTTGTAATATTTTCTACTCAACATTAAGGTTTTGATCACTTCTTTACACTGATATATAGACATTTAAAATATTCATCGTAGGGGCACCTGGTTAGGTGTCCGACTTGCGCTCAGGTCATGATCTCATGGCTTGTGAAGTCAAGCCCTATGTTGGGCTCTGTACTGACAGCTCAGAGCCTCGGTCCTGCTTCTGATTCTGTGTATCCCTCTTTCTCTGCCCCTCCCCAGCTTATGTGTGTGTGCACCCTCTCTCTCTCTCTCAAAAATAAACATTTAAAAAATTAAAAAAATATTCATTGTAACTCCTGTATATATATTTTTCCATATACTGACTTATCCATTCTTCATTAATGGAATTTTATTCTGTTTTGTGTCTCTGTGTCCCTGTGTGTGTGAAGGGAATCATGTTGCAATAAGCCCCTTTTAATACAAGTTGTGAGGGTTCTTGGCATACCTCTAGAAGTGTTCTTGCTGAGTTTATAGTAAGGACATTGATACCTTTACTGGATTTTGCCAAATTTCTTTCCAAGTCATTTCGTTAAATTTATTCTTAGGTAACTTTTAGCTTTATTGCTACTCTGGAAGGGAATTTTTTAAAAAAATATCATTTCCATTGTTGCTGGTAGATAAAATATATTATGGACTTGGGTGTTTTCACCTTACATCCAGCAAATGTACTGAGCTCCCTCATTCTTTAATAGTTTATCTGCAAATTATATTGGATTTTCTGCATAAATAATCATATTGTTATGAAAATTATGAAATTTTTCAATTTTCTTTCTTTCTAAATGTTACCCCTTTTTATTTCCTTTCCTTGTCATACCACAGTGCAAAGGATCTACAGTACTGTTAAATAAAAGCAGTGACGTGATGGTACATGTCTCTGTGTTCTGAATTTTTAAGAGGGTGAAAAACAAGTAAAAATAAAAATCTGATGATAGAAATCAGGACAGTGATTACCTCCTGGGTCAGAGTAGGCCAACTGACTGGAAAGTGTCATGAGAAAATTTTCTGCCAAAATAGAGGTTTACTGTATTTTGTTCTTGGTCATGTTCATATGGCTGTGCACATGTATCAAATTTCATTGAAGTGTATACTTAAGATTTGTACATTTTACTGCCATTTGCCCATTTCCTTCCTGATTTCTAGGAGCTCTTTATAGATTAGACAGATTAGCCCTTTCGGTTATGAAGTGCAGTATCTATTGGCACCATAAAATTTGCATTTTGAATTTGCTTATCTTTTGCATATAGAAATTCAATTTTTACATAGATAAAGAGTCCTCTTTCATAGTTTCTGAATTTGGAATCATAGTTAGAATGGGGCTTTCCCCACTCCAGGAGTATAGAACAATTTTCTCATGTTTTCTTCTTTGAAATTCATCTGTGTATTGTTGTGTATTGTTCCAGGTTTGAACCCTCCTTAATTATTTTCCAGGTAGCTTTCACATGTTATTATAGTAAAAGAATTTTTAATGTTTTACCAACTTTATATCTCTAGGATAAACTCTTCTTGAACATGGTATAATATTGTTTTTAATATATTTCAAATATGTATGCCACTTTAATATATTGTGCATGCACATATATGTAGAGTACATATTTATGTGTGTGAATATGAATGTACATTTGTAAACAGAAACTTATATATTTTTCTGCTATTTTACTCAGGACTCCTGCTTCTGGTTTAGAAGTGAGATTGATCTGTATTTTTTTTTTCTTTCACTGTCATCCTCTCTTGAGTTCAGTTAATGAGGTCAGAATAAACCCACAAAAGAATTGAGCAGTTTTTCCTCTTTTTCAATTCTCTGAAGCAATTTTTAAAACCATTTGGGCCTGGTGCTTTTCTGTAGAGAACGATGTGACACCTTATCAAATCTTTAGTTGTTATTTGAGTTTTATATTTCTTAGGGAATTGTTGTTCATTTCTAGCTTTGTAGAAAATGGCTCCTTTCATCTAACTTTTCCAATGTATAGGCTTAAAGTTAATGCTGTCCTCTAATAATTAAAAAAAAAATCTGTCCTTTATTTTCTTTCATAATACTATTTCTTGGTGTCTTCTCTCTTTTTTGCCTCATTAATTGACAAACAACTCTAAGGTGTTATGTGACATTTTTGGGTGATCACTTAAATTCCTGCATCAGGGAGGCAGGAAACAAAAGGAGAAGAGTTACACACAGTAAGAAAAATCTGTCTTTGTTTTTATTTCTTAAAAATGTTTTATTTATTTTTGAGAGAGAGAGAGAGAGAGCATGAGTGGGAATGAGACAGAAGGAGACACAGACTCTGAATCAAGCTCCACGCTGTGAGCTATCAGAATAGAGCCTGGCACGGGGGTCGAACTCACAAACTGTGAGATCATGACCTGAGCTGAAGTTGGATGGTGCTCAGATGTTTTACTCAGGATTCATATGAGCCATCCAGGTGCCCCAAAACCTGCCCATTTTGACTGGTCATCAAAAAGCTCAGTGATGATTTTGTTTCCCAAAAGTATAACATAGGAATAAATATAGTATCTACATCATGGGATGCTTGAGGATGAAATGAATCAATACCAACCAACTAACCAACCAACAAGCCAACAAAACAACACATTGGAAAGTGTCTGGCACATATGCGGTTCTCACTCTACACCATTGAGTGTTTGCTGTTTTCATTATGTGTAAAGGAGAAATAAAGGGACATACCTAGGTTTGAAGTACAAAGACCGGGACACTGAAAATATTTTGTCATGGATTGTTTCACACTTGGTCCCTGGGCCCCTCTCTTCCCTTGATAATCTCCTTCATGCTGAATACTCTCCCAGTGTCCAGAGTTAAATATCCAATTCCCAAGGAGTGAAGCAGTGTGGCTTGAACATGGTCACACGAACATTGCAGAGACTTTCTGGAAGTTGTGTTCTAGCCTTACACAATCAGATTTAACATACAAAGCAGGACTTGATTACAAAATGCCAAAATTGCAGACTTTTTTCTTAATGTTCTCTCAATGATTTATTAGTTCATTCAGTTAAGTATTTAAATGCCTGTGATGTATTAGTCCTGAGTGAAAAATAGTGTCAAATCTATAGCCCCAACTGATTAATGACGTTTTGCCAAAAAGAGACTCAATGTTGACTGCTTTACTGTTTATGTTAATGTTTATATGCAGATATTGACCTGTCTGTAACAGAGTCTATCTGCATGTGAACACTAACCATTTACACCTTCTGGAGCTGTGCTGTTCAATGTAGGAACCATTAGCCACAGGAGTCTATTTAAATTTAAATGAATAAAAATGAAATNCCTGTCTGTAACAGAGTCTGTAATGTGAACACTAACCATTTACACCTTCTGGAGCTGTGCTGTTCAATGTAGGAACCATTAGCCACAGGAGTCTATTTAAATTTAAATGAATAAAAATGAAATCCAATTAAAGAGTCAGTTCCTTCATCACACTCGGGAACATTTCAAGGGCTCAGTAGCCACACTGGTGAGTAGCTACAGTTTGGAAAACTTTCAATTATAAAATATTGCCACCACCCCAGGAAGTTCCACTGGACAGTTCTGTTCTAGAAGGAGTTTCAACAATAATTAAAATAGTAGTAGTTCTTGTATGGATGCCTCAGGGAACAGATCACCTTGTCCTTCCTCGGTTGGCTGAATGCCTAGGGTTAGAGCTAACACGATTAAAAATAGTTTGTTCTTTTGAGCAGGTTAAACAAATACTTTGGAATGTTTTTTATCCTAGGACTTAGCCTGCAGATTCCAAAATTCAGGAATTCTGAATTGGCAAAACTTAAATTAATGTGATTTACTATATTTCCTAGGCCAAGCTTGAAGACTATGCTTTCTTTCACATTATTCCTGGCCAGAGGTCACCCGTCACCCCAATCCCACCTCCTGCCACTTATATACTTGTTGATGTAAACGATCACCCATTTCCTGGTCACTATCAGCCCTCAAACATTTGTCAACTTTGGCCACTTTCCTAGAATAAATCATTGGGCATTTTCATTGCTTTTTGCACTATGAGTGACATCTTTAGCAAAAGCACCCTCCTTCCCAACAGTATTTGCCAGCCAGGTCTGGTAAAAATAGATAACTTATCATGATGTTTCCTGTTGTGTATGATTCAAGTATCAGATCTATAAATGCTGAATGTGTCATAGATGGAAGAACATTTTTTTTGATGTACTCAGAGTGGTTCACATGATATGAAATGCACATGAATCAGAGTGAAGGCAAGGAAGCCATCAGGCTAGGGGGTCCTACCTGTGTGTGAAGTGTTTGGATTCACAAAGGTATGATAGCCAGCAAGAAAAGAGAGAAGCCCAGAACATGTTGCTGCAATTCCTACTGGTCTGAGAGGGTAAGCAAGGTCCTTTCCATGATAAGAAAAAGGGTCTAGTGTCTTTTATCAAAATATACATGTTTCCCCACCCCATCTTGCTCAGAGTTGTGGCCACATGCTTGCTAGCAGCTTACTCTCTCCTGTCTATTTTAAGTCCATCCTGACCAGATGTTGTGGGTTGGAAAGCAAGAGCTTCACTAAGGTCTGTCTACCCCTTCTCCTGCCCTAATCTCTAGAACCCATTTAAAAGGGAGCACATGGTATTAATTTGTAAATGCCTCATTTCAACTAATAATAAGCTGAGAAAAACCAGGGGGAAGCTTGAAGGCAGAGGATTAAGGGGATAAAAGATCAGAAATCTTTGTCCATCATCATCATCATCATCATCATCATCAGTCAGAATATGCTGTTTGCCTAGCTTTTCACCCCTTCCTGAATATCCATCAATTATACCATTTAATCCATTGCTGTCTCTTCACCCTTCTTTCTAAGTACCACTGAACTGTGTCTACTCTACCATTCCACCACTCCAACTGAAATGACCACCATCTTGGTGTTGGATTGCTCATAGTCTGCCTTCACATGGCAGCCAGCAAGTGACAACAAAAGAAATCTGAGCACATTATCTCCCTGCTTAAACCTCTTCTTGCTTAGAAAAAAGACCAAAATGCTCAGCCTGGTCTGTTATGTCCTACCTAGCTGGTCCTGCTAACTCTCTCACCTCACCTCAACCTCATTCCCTGGACCTTGTCAATTATGCTTCTGTCACACAAGCTCCTTTTTTTTTTAAATTTTATTCCTATGATAAACCAACCTTGTCCCTGCTGTGGGGCCTTCGCACATGCACATGGCACTCCTGTGTTTGGACTCCTTCCCAATTCCTTCTCACCTGGTCAACTCACATTCCTCCTTCACACGCCAGTTGAGTCACTACTTCCTCTTCATGTATCATTTTGGTTACCACACTCCTCTCCCTTGGAACTAGATCAGGTGGGGGTTTTGTATTTATGTGGGTGACTACTTGATTAACTCTCATAAGGTTTCTAAGCTCCAAGGACAGTATTTATCTTTTACTCCCCATTGTATTTTTAGCTCCCTAACACTAAGCCTGGCAGTGAGGGATGAGTAAATCTTTGTTGACCAAGTAAATAGACAGTGACTTTTGTTATTTGCCAGGAGAGAAGCATAGGATGAAAAGGAAGTCATAGACTTAAGAACTCTGGGTTCAAATCCTGACTCTGTTAATTTGTTAGTTAGGTGACCTTAGGCAAGTTGACTGATTTCTCTAAGCTTTAGTTTTCTCAGTAAAATGGGCATACCTGTATTCACAAGGGGGTGTAAAGACTAAAGATACTGTATGTCACTTGGGCACCCAGCAGATTCTCAACAAAGTAGACACCACTATCACCATCACCACCACCATCACCACCACCATCACCACCACCACCATCATCATCATTGTCATCATAACCTCTATTATCCAATTTGGAAGCAACAGGATGCAAAAAAGGCTGGTGAGGCCACAGGACTCCTCAGGAAGAAGTAACAGATTGCACACACCCAAAAGGAAACAGATAGTAACATTTTTTATTAAATATTACAGTGGATCAAAAAGTACAAAATATCTCTTGCCTGCTATGTGATTGGGAAACTATTGGCACGTAATACAGTATCAAAAGCAGTAATAAGTACAATTTGGAAAACATACAAAATTGAGTGTTTATAGTTTTGGCTCAGCATTCTTCTGGTAGTGTTTAAACTAATGCAAAGGTTACTCAATAACCTCTCCATTGGGAAACTATGTAATATCACTGGGCCATGTTGCTATATACAAATAATCACCTTACAGAGCATAGAGGTTACATAGCTGGAATCACCAAAAGTATACAATATTTACAACACAGGAAAGTTTAAAAAAGTATAAACAGCCAAGAGATTATGCTGCTATTTTTCAGACATATTTCAACCATGGGGAGACAAGCAGAATATCAAATACATCAACAGCCAACACTGGAATTTAAGTGCTCAAGATACTCATTGCAATGATGTGGGTCTCACCAGGGCAAACTTGTTCCCATTTCTCTTTAAATCTGGGACAAGAGTAAAACTGGACCGGATGGGACTTGGCTGACCACCACCAAATGTGACTTTGTGGGACAACAAGTGAAGAGAAAGAAATGGTTCTCTTTGAAGGCACACTACATAAAATATTTTTGTGGGATCACCTCAAAATTTCCATCAGACACACCAACACAGTGAAATACAGTACTTGAGAATTCATGCACCAGGTCAGAAAGTTGTAAAGTCAACACTGAGTTTTAACAAACCCTTCTGTATATGCCCTGATAAACAAGTGAACTTAAGAGCTTCTAGCTAGTAAATAAATAAGTCAGTCCTGTGGCAAATATTACAAGTTCCAATCACTTACTAGAAGAATACTTAATTCTGAAACTCAGTTGGGCCGGGGCATTTTTTTTTGTTTTGTTTTGTTTTTTCATTTTTTTCATTTTTTTGCTTTTTTGTTTTTTTAAGTTGCCAAACGTTAAACCAGAAGTTGCATGGAAAGGCTTTTTTTTTCTTTCTTTCTTTTTTTAAGATATTATTTAGAATCTCCAAATCTCCAGTAAATCATGGACTTAGTGCTATTTTGAATTGCAACATTTCTTGGAAGCCACACTCAGTAAATAGATTTATGACTCCATTGCCAATTAGATTCCACAGTTTCCTTTACTAAACTACCAATAACAATGGTTTGATTGCACAAAGAAAGACTTGGGCAATTCCATTCAATAATAAGGCCCCTTGAACTCAAACAATGCAAACAAAGCCCTATTTAAGACTTTTTAAAATGTAGTTCTCAGCCAATGAAGAATTCAATGGTCTTTTTGAAAGATTTCCAAGATCTCTGTTCAGAGTTTTAAAACAAATAACATGCTGCTTCTGTTGGGAATGTATACCCCCATTTCTCTTTATTTGTCCTGATGTTTTGCCGAGGGTATGAGCTTCCTCAGACAGAAACAGCGAGTCTCCTCTCGGGAAGAGAGGAGAAAAACAAAAGCTGGACTATGTTAACATTGTTTGAAAATGGTGTGATCGAATTCCAACATGATGAAACCAGACTGAAATCATTTTAGCGGGGAAAACAAATGCCCCATATCCCAAACTGATAGGTGAGCCCCACCAGGGACAGACGGACCCCACTCCTTTGAGAAACAGACTCCTAGAAACCAGGCAGGGTCTAGCCCATGTTCTGCTGCAGAAACACTGGAGTTTCCTTTTTCTTCCATGTCCTCTGATCCTGTGACCATTCAATCTAGTGCAACTTTCTTACATGTGTCCTGGCTAGCATTTTGCCAGCTGGAATTGAGATTTATTTCCCCCCTCCATCTTGTGCAATAGCAGGATAATCTGCACTCACACATTTATAATCTATATTCTACTAGTCTATCTATGGTTCTATTATATATATATATATGTGTGTGTGCATATATATATATATATATATACGTAAAATTCCACAGGAAGGTAAATAATTAATTGAAGCAAATGGAACTCTTAACACTAGGTCTCTACATTCTTTTGTTTCCACCTTTGGATATTAAGTATGTTACATTGAATATTTGGCTTCATGTCATGGAGACGCTTCAATACAAATGCATGGCATGCATGGCTTTAAGAGCCGCAGTGTCATTGTTTACCAGTTGTGATTATTTTGCAGTCGAGTTACCTATTTAGAAGTTGAAAATTGTCATCAATTTTCATAGAATTAAATATCTCAGAGGTAAAAGACTGGTTAACTGTGGTTCTAATGTCTACTGGTAGTGTTGGGGGAGGGGAGGGTTAGCTGGGGAGTTCATCAAAGCAGTCTTAATCAGCAGGGATGGGACTTGGAAAGAAAATCCGCTCTGTATCGATTGACTCTTAACACACTTAGAAAATTCATCCACCTCGATGTTACATCCCAGCAGCGAATGGAATAAAGTGGCGAGAATGACCATACACATTCTCCACATCTTTTGACTGCTTGAACAACTTGACCATTTCTTCCAACAATAAAAGAAATCGTAAAGTGGGCTGTCTTGCCAGGTGGTTAAAAACACGACATGAACCACAAAATGTGCGTGCACACACACAAAACTAACGCCCCATAAACCCAAAGAAGAGGACTTCTTTTGAAATGGGTAATCCAGGATGCCAATAATCCCCAGAGATGTGGGCTGGGAGGTTCTTCTTGAGAACAACAAGAAACCAACTTGGTGAAGGCCATGTGACTACCTATTACTCAAAGATCGCGTGCGGCCCAGGGAAGGTATCAGGTGCCTGGGCCTCCAGCTGCTCCTTTTCTTCTGGATAGTTGAGCTCCATCTTCTTCCCCAACCCCCTTTCCCACACTGTTTAAAGGGATCAGTGCCAACACCAATGTAAATCATTTTGGCTTCTGTTCTAATTTCTGAAATTCCTAAAATATCTGAGCAGCCCACAAATATGTCCTCTAGACTCTTGTTATTCAGCAGCTTGCTGCCAGTGAGGTTTTTGTTTTTATGATTCCTCTGGTATGTAGGACAGTTTCACAGCCTAGATAAGGTAAGGACAATGCTCGATATTTTCACATAACCCAATACTTCAAAGCAAAGCATTTGGCCGGGTAAGCAGTGTATAAGCTCTTTCGACTATGCCATTTATGAGGAACAAAATCCTTAAGTTGTGGATCTGCAAAGGAACATTCTTTGCACTATTGTGTGCTCAACTGTTTCTTTTTCATTTGTTCCACTAGAATCAGTTGCTTCAATTTGTAAACAATAACTTTACCACCCAAAGCTGCTCAAAATGATAAGATGTGGAAAAATTACAAACACACATCAACAACTAGGACAGTCAGTCAGCCTTTAAAACAAAACAAAGCAAAACAAAATAAAACAAAAAGACCTGCAAACAAAAGTGATACTGTTTAATTAAAAAAAAAAAAAAAGACAAGAAGGAACTGGGAGAAAATGGAACTACCTGTATATAAATTAGGTCAGCAAACAGTGATACGGGTAGTTTTAAGAAGCAAATATATACAGTCATTTTAACAGTGTTTACTTCTCTGGATTGTTTAATAGTGTCAAAATGAAAGATCTACTGAAGTTTCTCTATACATTGCATTGATTGAACCTTGGAGAGTTTTATGGGAAGAGGGGCATCCCTTGGCAAACATTTGCCAGTCTTCCTCGCCCCTTCCTTTGAAAAGCCTGCCCCCCCTTTTTTTGCCCAGATTGTTCCTGACCATCCTTAAGACGGGGTCCTCTAAATTCTTCCTGGATACACAAAAATCCCTTCTCAAGACCCACGTGCAAAGGGAACCATCTAGGTACCAGGGCATCTGTGTTGGAAGGGGTGCAAGACTAACCAGCCATGGCTGGAGTCTTCCCAGGAAAAATCAGGTATGTTCACCTCTCTTCTCGGCCCCTTTGGCTGGGACTGATCTTACCCCCGGATTAGAAGGAATACTGACTTCTAATTCTACAAGCCATTACCCCCAGGGTAAGGAGTGCAGCTCTGGGCTTACAGTTTTGTACTGGGGTGTACAGACGACAGCTGAGAAGATGGAAAGGCAGCTTGAGGATTTATAGCAGCTAAAGGGTAAATGCTGTTGTGCAAAAGGTCCCCATACGAACTTCCTACAGGTGTGGCCGCAGCCAAGTGTCTGTAAAGCTGCTGAGAATTTGTCGGCGACGTGAAGATTCCTCTCTGCATCACAAGCGAGTGGAAAGCCAGGGGCTGCATGAGTGGAGAAAGCACGGTCTGGTTTTTCAAGTACTGCAGAGAATGGGAATAGCCGGCCGGGAGCCTGGAGTTGAGGCCCGAGCCACACAGGCTCCCAGAATACAAACCTGGGAAGATGGGGGAGGAGAGAGGAAGCTTGTGGCCCTCCGACTGGCCCCCCGAGTGCGCACTGTGCGCCGCCTTGCCACCTTCGCTCTCTGGCTCCGAGGCCTTCTCCTTCGCACAGGCCTCCTTGGTTGAGTCCAGGGGGGACACCGCCCGCGCCTTCTTCCCGGCAATCACAAGGTCCAAATCCTCCAGGCTGCGCTTTATGGGGCGCGCTGCACCAATGTTCTGGGGGCTCGATTTCCGGTGCAGGACGGGGTGGACCATGCCTTCGATCTTCCTGAAGTTCTCCAGCCTCACGTGGTGAGGTTTTCCCGACCTGGAGAGCGATTCGGGGTACTTTTTAGGGGCCGACATGGTCATGGGCGATACCCGGCAGGCTTTGGGGTGACAGTCTCGACCCTGGCTGTTGAGGACCTGGAAGTGGGGGGCGCCCTTGCTCTCCTGGGGTCCTGGGGCCGAGTGCGCCAGGCCCAGGACCTTGCCCGTGGGCTTGTGCAGGTTCTTGGGAAGGCTCAGGTCCGTCGGCTGATCATCTGTGGGCGCTTCGGCCGTGGCTGATTTTTTGTCTTGCAGATGTAGCGATGCGAGATAATTCCCGTGGACCTTGTCTTGGTGTTTGTGGGAAGGGAAAGAACTGTTTTCTGATTCCCTGTACATGTCCCTGCAAGGGTACTTGGCTGTTTGTTCGTTGTGAAGGTGGTGCTCAGTGTGTCTGTAGAGGCTGTGGAGGTGAGGAGAGGAGTAGAAGTCAGCCAGGAAGCTAGGCATGTGGGAGTGAGGGAGCGCCCTTTTTTCCAGGAGCTTCTCCTTGCCCTCCTGAATTTCTTGCTTCAGGACATAAGAGTCAGCAAGAGGGCTAAGGTGATGCTTAGAGAGACTGCAGCGGTAGGGATCTGATCGACCCAGTTTGTCATGCTTAAAGATGTCACTGATGCTCTTTCTCTCCTCCGACGGCTTGCTTCTAAAACTCTGGACGTGCTGAATCACCGACGGCCGGCTGACCGCCATGTGGTCCGTGCTCTGGCCGTGGTGGGCCTGGGACAAACCCGAGCACAGGTCATCCCTTGCAATGAGTTTCTTTTTGCTGATTAAAGGAGGTGGGGAGCCGTAAGGGTAGCTGCCGGAGAGGCTGGCCCCACTGACTTGGGACAAAAGTTTTTTCTTGGCCAGGGGGGACATGATGCCTGGGTTGCCCCTTGAGTAGAGCAGAGGGGTGTAATTGAGTCCGTGGTTCTCATTCATGGGCCCAGTCAGGTCTTTGTCTTTGAACATGTCAAATGACTGAACCACGAGGACCTTTGGGGTCTGCTTTAGGGCATTGTGGATGTCATCGCTGCCCAGCTGGTCCACCTTCACGGTGCAGTTAGCGATGTAATCCGCCATTGCAGGCAGCTTGTCATCCTCCATCTCATTCTGGTTTGCCAGGGGTGGCTGTGAGGTGGGGAAGCCAGTGAAGGGCGCTTCTTGGAGGTCACTGTCAGAGCTCTCTGTAAAACAGCAGGGCTGGGGTTCTTGTTTCGAGTCCACAAGAGTGCTGGGAGAGGTGAGTGGCTGTTTGCTGGCCCCGGGGATGGGGGCTGGACCCCTTTCAGGGGCCGGAGGGGCACTCAGGAGTGGAGGAGCAGGCCCCTTCTCTCCCACCTCCTCCGCCACCTTCTCACTGTCGGCACCTTGATCTGTGTCATTGTCCTTTTCTGGGTCTGCCCTAGACCCCAGGGGCCTCACTGCAAGATCCTGGTACCCTTCTATTTTTTTCTTCACGTCTGCTTCTGGGAGAGGCTCCGTGATGCTCTTCTGATTTAAAGTCTCTTGTTCCTTCTCTGGCTCTGATGAGACCTGATAAAATATTTCAAAAGACAGTCAGAAGGAAGCCAAATGCGTTGACACATTTTGCTATAAAACAAAATATTACACGCAGCAGTTTTTCTTGAAAACAGGCTTGTCAATCAGCTCAGGGAGTTTCTATAAAGCTTTATTACCCCCCAATCACAGCTCTAAACAAAGAAATCTAAATTATAGAAACATGAGGGGAGGTGTGTGCTCTAGTCCCTTGTGAGACACCTATCAAAATAGCAAAGTGTACACAATCTTATCACTCCTTGATTCTAATATATAGGTTAATTCTGAGGTTGTTTTCTTGTCAAATCAGTCAATTATTCAAATGGGTTTTAAAATTACATGTTGTGCTTTATGACACTTTGGAGAAAGATTTTTTTTTTTGAAAGCATCTCTCTTTCAAAAACCAACCAACCCCATATCATAAACAGCCAACAAACTTCCTAGAACTCCTTGTCTTTCGTTGAGAGAGCAAATCCCATCCTAATGTGTTCAATATGATGCAAAAAAGTAGGGGCTCTTGGGTGGCTCAGTTGGTTAAGCATCTGACTTCAGCTCAGCTCATGATCTCACAGTTCGTGGGTTTGAGCCCTCTGTCGGGCTCTGTGCTGACTGACAGCTCAGAGCCTGGAGCCTGTTTCAGATTCTGTGTCTCCCTCTCTCTGACCCTCCCCTGTTCATGTTCTCTCTCTCTCTCTCTCTCTCGGAAATAAAAAAGAAAAAAGATGCATAAAAGTAGCAATGCTTAAGTGTTAATTTCTCTTCGGTGCCATATGACATGCAGATAATGCTAAAATATTAAAAAATTATGCAGATGCAATGTCAGCCTGTATACCTGAGGGACAGAAGGACTCGAAGTCCTTCTAGGTGGCAGCAAACTACATTTCTATTAAAGCTGAAAATGAAGTTATCAAAATTCAGGCAATGAGCACCACCACAAATACAGCTTTTCTGTTCACTGAAATACATTGTGGTCAATGAGATAGATGCTCTTTATGTGTCCCTATTGACAGAAGTTGTGGGTACAATTTGACCCATTCATTGTATTATGTAGCTGTGCAAAGTTTGACCTTAGGAGGTCATTTTAACTCTCCATCTGTGACCCAGCTGGCTGACAAGCCCTTTCAAAACTGTCACTCTGCCCTGACATGTCTAAGAGGAGAACAGTCACAAAACAGTTGTATTGAGCTGGTCGTTTTTCTACCCCCTCCAACCCCCCGCCCCATCTCATCCCTTGACGTTGTTCTTTGTTAAGAAAAGAACTGTAAACCACATTAACATCTTTGGGTGAGACTGAGGGTGCTGGTGTAGGGGTGCACAGAAACAAACATTTTGAGGACTCAAACCCTTTCAGAGATTTCTGCTTAAATCTACTTGTAGATAACCCTGTGTTTTAGGGATGTGTAAAACCTAAGAGCTTTTGCTTCTCTTTTCTTTCTTTCTTTCTTTTTTTTTCTTGTACTAATAGTTGCCTTTTCCAGTACAAATATCATTACTTGTTCTACATTAACAATCATCATTGGTCCCCTGAGCTTATACATTACACGAAAATACAGAAAAATGAATACAGCAAGGGAAAAAGGCAAATTGCATTTAAATGTTAGTTTCTGATGGGGCTGTGGTTTGAAGTAAAGCTATAGGGGATACTCAATCTCACTGAAGTTTCTGGGATCTAGGTTTTCAGTTACATAGAGTTTTATGGTCTCTGAAAGCTAGGCAAGAAAAAAGTAAAGGACCGTTTTTCTGGGATGGCATTTTATGTCTGCCTTGATGTGTTAAATGGTACCTTCCCACCATGCAACTTGCAATCCAATTACCTGAAGATAGTGGGTTTGACTGGAAGGACTTTATAAGTCTTCCAATCTCCATTGAATTCACTGCTTCATATTGAAAACATCAAGAAAAACAACAATAAAATCCAAACCCCAAACACACAACAAGGAGAAATACACCTGGTCAAACACGTGGGTGGGTCTATGTTGGAGGCGGGCAGCAATTCTTACTCTAAGGTCAGCCTTGGAGAGGGTGTGAAAGTCTAGGTAGTTGAGATCACCTGATCATGATAACCTTTGATACTCCAGACCTTACAGTGCCCTGAGGCATTGAGGCCTAGGAGAAACAGGGAGCCTGAAGGCCTGAAGGATTTTTGTGATCTGGAGGGAGTCAGGCTCTACTCTTGGCAACAGTCATTCCCCAAGCTGAGGGGCTTCAGCGGGCTGAGGACTCCTCCCCAGTCTCACAAAACAACCATTTCGAATTTCATCCCCAACGTGGAGCCACTCAAAGGTCAGCTGGCCCCTTGGCCTCAGTTTGTCCTCTGGTGCTTTGGCGATGCTGTACATATGGTATCTAATAGAACTCGCTGATCCAAAACCTTATAATAAATCACCAGGCCAACAGGATAAAGGAAGAATGGAATGTCAGCCTTAACTTGGAATTTCCTTGCTTTTGGCCATTTATGTTGCAAGCTTGCAGATGTTTAGAAATCTCTGCATCATTTTTCCCCCCATTCTTTTAATTACTGAAGCTTAGAATAATTACGAAACAAAAATAAAAAAAAAATAAGCCCTTTTCTTGGTATTAATAATCTTTTCTTACACAGGAGTCAGTTGGGTAGGTTAATTTCTAGTTAGAAGGTTGTTGTTGGTGGTGGTGATGGTGGTGGTGGTGGTGGTGGTATGTGTGTGTGTGTTTTAAGCCAGTGTTTAATTAGTGAGTCTCTTGTGTGTTCATTATAAACCTGATTTTTAGGGGGTGTTTAATATCAGCACCAAAATTCCCTCTGGGGTTGAATCCTAGAACATGCTGTCTCCAAATGTGGCTGCTATTTTTTTTTTTTTTTTTTTTGGGCAGCAGGGTTTTTTATTATTCATGTTGAAACAGAGCCCAGATCAGCCTCCATGACTGGCTGTACACTGACAGTAATGGCTTCTACCAAAGGGCTGTTGGGGGCTGTGGGTAGCTAGGGCTTGTTTTAAAAGGTTCAGAAACTACCTTTTAACATGAGAGATAATAATGGTTTCAGAGGAACAATTTCAAAATTTTCCTATAAATAGCGTATACTTAAGATGTTTCTAAACTGGTCCTGACCCAAGGCTCTTGCACAGAGGTCAGTTATGGGAGGCAAACAAATCTCTGAAGTTTTAGGGCAGTCCTGTGGAAACATGGCACATCATTTCAACATCCCTAGATATGTTAGAACCCACAAAGTGTGCTTTAGAATCACGCCAGCTCCTCAGACTGGCTGTGAAATGACAAAGAAGCCACATCTTTCACACAAGAGTCCCTTGGCTTCCCAGAGCTAAAGCCCTGACTCCTTCTATCTCAAAGTCAGCATTTGCTATCAGTTTTCTACAGGATGTTCCCATCTTTCTAGGTCCTGTTATTGGCCCATCCATTTAATACCACGCCCTGCCTTCCAGCTCCTGAGCAAACCAACAGATCCACTCTACAGGGACCCGTGGAGCTGAGATGATGTGATTTCTTCATCTAGGGCAGTGAGTAGGCAGGGACAGGGCTCTGGATGTAGGGTTCCAGAAGACACAGGACAGTATGCGTCTCACCCAGATATTTCTATGGAGAATAGCAACTCACCTCTGATGATTCCTGGGGCTTTGGGGCATTCTCTTTTTCTTTCTTGCTCTTAGAGATTTCATGTTTGATGCGTTTGGTTCCTGATACTTTTGTTTTATTCTCATTTTCCTGTGAGCTGTTTTCCTGTTTCCGAGGTTTGATTGGAGGCAAGGGCTTATCTTCCTCTCCTTTAATAAACCTTTCATATGGTAGGATTAATCTGGAAGGATATCAGAAGAGATGATCAATCATGGGAGGCAATTCCAGGTAGCATTGATGCTATTGGGGTTTAGTTTCTTTTCCAAATACAAGCAATTTAGTGAATGACTTCATCTCCATTGGCACCAGTGCATTTCTAGAAACTTACTCCACACTTCCAGGATCTACTTCCTAGGTCAAAACCAGCCCCTGGTAACTTACATACTTCCTTGCAAGACATCTTTCTGGTTTTATGAATCTGTATACCAAAGATACCGATGGAAGTGTCCAAAATCAACATCATTATCACAGCTCAAGGAGCCTGGCTAAGTGCCAACAATATTATCACAGCAATAATAGCAACACTAATGACAGCTGCCATTCATTTATTGTTCTGCCAACAATTATTTCTTGAGCACTTACTGTGTGCTTAGTGTTCAAAGCACTGAGATACAACAGTGAACAAAACATTCAAAGCCCCTGACCTCATGAAGATGATATTCTAAGTATGTACTAGTACATGCTGGGTAATGTTCTAGATGCATTATATACATTATTTCATGTAATCTCCACAATATCTTTATGGAGTGTTACTTAATTGTTATTATAATATTATTATTACCATTATTACTATCCCTTTTTTGAGAGATGAGGCAAGGGAGGCCCCAGAAAGGTCAATTTGCTTAAAGCATCATACCATTTGTTAGAGATGGAATTTGAACCTAGTTCTGCCTGTCTCCAAAGTTTATATTTTCATTCATGTTAAAATATAGACCAGACACTTAAGATAAAGAGGTTAATGGGAGGCAAGCACAATGTGGCTGAGAGACAGCTGTCTTATCCCAAGCTCTGAGGTGGGTGGGAGCTCTGAGGTGGGTGGGTGACTCCCACCCGTACTGGGGTGCCAAACAAAAGACAGCCCCAGTGAGAAGAAGGGCGGACAGACCACTCAAGCCAAGAAAATTAGAGGGCTGAAAAATTCAAGCATTTTAATTATATAACTTTTTAAACAAAGTACATAAAATTGTTCTAAAAAGAGAAACATCAAACAGCTCTAGTTTTAATCTGTTTTCCCTTTGCGACAGAGCTCTTGATCTGAAAGGGAAAAATAGCTGATGTAATTAAAAGGGATGGATTGCATTACAATCTCAGTTTCAACTGCAGTGATTAAAGTTTTTATAATGCATTTGGTATGATTAATGACTCACTGTGGGATTAATACAAGACTCAGCCTTAAAAATATGAACTTTAATACGGCAAACATAATTTGTTTTAAATAAGACAAGTTGACTCAATGAAGAAAATGTACTTGGCTTATAAACAACGTAAATCTGTTCAAATATTGGGAACCCTAATTATTTTTAAACTAAGACTTCCAGGCAAAAACTTCTTTGGTTTGGATATTTGTTAGCTATCCTAAAATCAGCTTCTAACTAGGCAATTTGGATCTCAGCTACCTAAACACACACAACTGTTTGCGAGTACAGACGTGGGGGCTTTTGTGATAACACTTCAGTGTTTAATAAAATACCAAGGAAACTATGGGAAAATGAAATCCCGATTTACAGCATATTAGAAACAAAATTCATCTACTGAGCATGCTCAGACAAGGTATGTGCAAGGAGGCGTGAATAATAGTTTCGAGCCCTCCATCTGGCAGTGGGCCAGCCATGAAGATCAACACAGCCCATGGGGAATAGTTATCTTCAGATCCCATTACAAACTGAGTTTAAACATGTTACAGCTGCTAAAACTGGAAACTGTTCTCTCGATGCAGACTTACTAAAATAATATATGGTTGCCAAATACCTGACTCCCACTGTAATATTACAGTTAATGTTTATATAATAAAAAGCATAACTAAGCAGAAGAGAGAAAAAAGCAATCTTGTTCATACTTGACTTTATCCCGTCTCATCTGTAAAGTCCCCAACATTACCCCGATTCCTTTAATCTGCTCGGTTCTGCCAGGGACTTGATCCCCCTTTAACATCAGCAGGTTGGGGATTTTTGTCTGGGAGCGAAACGCATTGAATATTTTAAACTGGGGAAAAGACCATTTTAAATAGACTTTAATGAAAACATATTTTTATTGTTGGGATGGATAGGTTTGTTTTACTCTTGTTTGGTTGCCATGGGAACCCAAGTAGCATTGAAGTCTGGGTATTCCAGTGGTTGCTGTTTGTTGGGACCACCCCTGCCCTCAACTTCATTCTGTAATCACGATGGTGACACGGTGAGGAACCCTCTTCACTGGGAAGGATGACAGTGTCACCTCTGACTGTGGGGAGAGGGTGAGAGAAAGCAGAGAACTGGGTTGGAGGCGCACCCAATGTGGACCCCTCCCCTCAGGCTCTCACAGGTCCAGGGCCACCCAGGCCCTCTAGCTGGTGCCTTTAGGAGACTTTAATTCCCTTAGACAATTTTGCAGATTCAAGAAGCAGGGCAACATTTCCATTTCATTCTTTTTCTTTCTCCCCGCCCCCCCCTTTTCTTTCATATATTTTTTTTTCTTCTTCACTCAACTCGGCAGCTGGCTGGCCGACAGCAGTAAAAAATACATTTCACTTTGCTGGTCAAAGGCCTAAAGCCAGAAGCAGGAAATCTGGAATTAAATGTTTCTTGTATCTGGAAAGAGGCATGACTAAGGTAAAACTGAATCCAAACACAAGCTTTGCTTGTTCAAGGCTTCCAGAGGGAGAGAATATGTGAGTGAGAGAGAGAGAGTGAGTGTGTGTTTGTGTGTAAAGGTCAATTGAGTGGGTTTTTTTTTTCCCCCTTTTCTAAATCACTGAAAGATAACTGTAGTGGCTCAGGGAAAAAAGGTTCCCAAAATACAATAAGAAAGGCAGCAGCTAAAAGGAAACAAGTAGAAATATGGCCAGCTAAGCCCTGAAGAACAGGGCACGGTCTTGCACAGCACACAAACAATCGCTGTTCATATAGTGATTTCCGTTTGGTGCGATTTTCACTGAATGTTTTTTCAGTTATCCTGTCATGGTACAACACAATTACCCCACAGGATATGATCTTATCATCTGATTATTAGAAGTTTTTACAGTACAAAAGGACGAAAGCTATTATAGGCTTCAGAACATTTTAAACGTTTAGGGTACATGCAATACCATTAAAAACAGGTTAGCCAATATTAAGGTCAACATTGCCCAATGCAGGAAGCTGAGTAGGCTCGTAGTGTATAAAGAATCTAGTATAATGCAACATGCCTGTGCCTTGCGGATGATTATTCCTCAAATATTTGTAGTACAGCGAAGATTTAATCAGTCTCTAAACCTTACAGATAAAAGCAAAAATGCACCCCAGCCCCCAAGAACTCATTACACAGCCCATCTTCGATGGGCTGCAACTCTAAGAATGTGGGTTGGGTTTTAGGTGGGTGGAAGTAATGGGGAAGAGAAGCAATATATTCATTAGAAAATCCAGAGAGATTTTTACCCCTGATCTACATCTACTCTGGGAATTGAAAGCTTGGCAGATAAATGGGCCTTTATTATTATCCAGATTTCACATTTCAGATTAGCAAAATGCTTATTTACGATGCCATTAATGGATCTGAAATAGGTAAGCCATCATGTATTAAAAAATAACATCTTTCCATAGGCATAAGATTTGTAGCAGCATGAGATTTTATTTTTCCCCAGGAATAATACAAGAATAACATTTTCCACCCCAGAGCAGAAACAGTAGGGGAGCCTTTTGCTATCACCAAGATTCTTATTAAATTCAGTCACTGTGAAAGCAAGATTTTTTTCCTCCTTCTTCTTTTTCCTTTTTTTTTTTAAGTAAAGACGACTTAAAATCAACCCAAGTTAAAATTAACAAATCAATAGCATTATAACCTTGATTTATTAGCATCTGAGCCACTAAATTATCATCATACAAGAAATTGCTGGTTTGAAAAGATTTCGGCTTTGTTAAATCTCAAGTTAAATAATGGTGCTCAGTATACTAGGTTTTTAGATCTGCCTCATCTGATATTATGAAAAATTCAATACATTTCTCTACAGCAGAAGTCAGGGGTCAGCAAATCTATTACTGTAATGTAAGTAATCTGGCAACCTGCCAACTCTTTCTCCCTTTTATTATTTTTTTTAAACACCAAGGCAGATAATTTTATATTTACAAATTCTGAAATCCTCCAGGGTCTTGCCTCTCTTTCTCAACAAAAACCAGCAGCCTCACATTCAAGAAATGTATATCGCCACATGTCCTCATCATTTGCATTTCATACAAAAGAAGAAAAGACTCTTCATCTTTATTAGGCAGAGCTGTCTCCCTCCCATCCCCGTACTCAGATGGAAAATAATGTCAAATCTCATCTGAACGACTAACCACTAATAATCTTCTGTATTGATTAATGCTTGCATGGAATGACTGAACTTTGGAGCCAAAAACATTGAGCAAACAGTGCTTAAGAGGAGAAATGAGAATCCATCTATTTATAGACCCCTGCAAAATGATAGCATAATACTGTCTAGAACTGATTCAGTTTGGAGTAGGGGAAAGGAGTAGGTAATTTATAGGGTTGTAATTGATCCACAAACTCCCCCTCGTTACTTTATAGACACTGTTATGGTATCAAACTTGTGAAAAACTCTAGGCCCAAAGATCTGCTGGTGCCCTTGGAACAGAACACTTTAGGGTCATGGGGAAATAAAGTTGGTGTGCATATAAGGGCAAAAATGCTACTACTATACTTATAGTATTAAGTTTTTTCATGGCAGTAGAAAAGAAATGACATATTGGTTCCACTGGGGCTTCGGACCTGATCTGATCTCAAATGAAGTCATTATACCTCTAAGTTGATTCCAGGGTTGATAAATTCTAAGGCTTGGCCAGACATTTCCCTTCTCAGCCAGAAATTGAAAATATAACTTCACTGTGAAGTGTGGGAAGCAATCTTTCACCAAATATGGGGCCAATAGAAGGTATATTTTTCTTTTTTGAAGATGATGTATGCACCCTTGTTAAGGTTCCAAGAAGAAGAGAAAGTTTCTAATCTCACATACTGTCCACTTCTCCGGGTTCCAGACCACAACCATAAAAATGGCAGAAGAGCATTCGGATGAGAGGTAGCAAGCAAAACTCAAAGACACAAATGTGCTTTGTCAGTGTACAAAGAAGTGGGATGTTTCCTCAGTGGGCACAACACTCACTGAGTACAACAGAAACTCTGTCCCTGTTCTCTCCAAGCTCCATCTGAGAAAGATCTGGGTCCTGGGTAACGATCGCCTCTATTTTATAGTGTGAGTTTCTATAAAGCAGAAAAAATAGCGTGCAGAGTTTGAGGAGCAAAATGCCAGTAACCAGGATTGCTGAGAAAGAGGTCTCCAGCACCTTCCTCCAACACATGAGGAGGTGAACGGAAGGCTTTGAGCCTTGAACCATGGAGGGAGAGGCCATGCTGACCTGTAGGCCATGGAAAATGGCCAACGGCAAGACTCATGGGAGCTAAGAAAATGACAGGAGAATGCAGCATGGGTTCTACATAAAAGACTTAGCTTTCTCGTGAAGTCACCAAGGGTAAACTGTATCGAGTACTTTAATAAGGAAGTGGGTTTGTATTCTATGTAAGATACCCGAAAGCCATGTGGCCCATTATATCAGCAACTATAATATGGCCACTTGTCTTCAGAAAAGCTCTTTCTTGGAAAAATTACCTGCCCACAGGGCTTCATTACCTACTCTAGAGGCAACAGAAGAATAAGAAATTTTTTTTGAAGGCATTAATATTGTCCATTTGCCCCTGGAAGTGGTGGGAGAGTTGTTTCTTAGGCCTGTGAATGACTCTGACACCTTCCTCTATGGTCCTGGAGTGCCTGTAACCCTAACTAAGTAGAGAAAGAAAAACAAAGTACATGAAGCTTGGGCCAAGCACGAGGGTGGCTTGATTCCTATAAAGGATCATCAGTGTGACAGAGGGTGTTCGGGGATGACAGGCTCCCTGAATGGCAGTTACACTGGTCTATGGGGCCTGAGGTGGGAGGACGGGGAGAGAAACTTCCGGTTGTTCTATATATTGGTTAGGCATTACAATAATAGCTGGCACCATGTATTAAATACCTGTTAATACGAGGCATTTTGGATACCTTAAGTTCAACAATTACAAAAAGAAGTATATACAGGTACATTATTTTATCCTCAATTTTATGGATGAGGAAATTGAAGTTCAGAGTGAAATAATTAAATGACTAGTGAAAGGCATGCAGCTAAAATTTGAGTTCAAAAATACATTTGTCCACCTCTCTGAGCTGCCCTCATATCATCAGGGTAAACTGTGCAACTTTATGCCTTGTCTAAGAAGCACCGACACTCAGGAGATTTTGAACTGATCACCCCTGGGTTAGGAGAATTCTAAGCACTTAAGGCACTAAAAAATCAGGGTGAGTATTCTCTTTTTCTCAGAGGCAACAGACCTATAAAATACACCCATGGTCATTCCACAAGGAGTCAACCCATTATAACAGAACAGCCCTATGGCTTGGGCGCTGGAAACAGTACTCCTTTTCAAAATGCCATGACTCTGGAAAAGGTGGTAACCCTAGTTGGACGAGGCCCTACTTGATGTTGGATAGTAAGAAACTGAGGAATCATATCCCTCCATGAATTCCAGCCTGTAGCACTTAATCTTACCAGGTGAGGTTCTCATGGACTCCCTAGCTAGAATGAAAGCCCCTCAAGGGCTTTGCTTCTGTGATGTTTCCTTGCCTCTTCTAAGAGGCTCTAGACTGATGTTAGCCCCATGTCTTTCACACTGAAGAAAGTTGGAATGGATTTAAGGCTGACTTTATGCCCAGGGATTAAAATACATGCTCACAACAGAGGGCATAGACCGTAAACAGCACCCAGCCCTTCACAATGTCAGACAGCAAAGATGGCAGCAATCATTCTCCTCCATGAAAAAACAATGACTAACTCAGAATCAAGTTGCGTGGATCCATTTCAAGGGCAGATGAACATTATTTCAAGAATAACAGACAAATATAACTACAGTGTTTCAACAGAATGAGCACACCACAAATGAAGGCAGACAGTGTCCATTATGTAAAGACAGGCAAACAACTATCGCTTTTAGGTCTCATTTACATGAGATACCATGGGTTACAGAGCTTCTTAAATGTTCAACAATTCCCCCAAACATTTATAATTTTGATCAAACTTCGTAATAACTTGTATAAAAACAAAATGTTCTGAGAGGTTTTCGGTGGAAGAGTTAAGGATATATTTTAATGGTAAACAATTACATTCTTCTGTCATCTGATACTTTTTTCTTTCTTTTTTGGAAACATGCTCTCTGAATTTTCAATAGTTCCTTTGTGAAGGCATCTGTTACTCACGTAATTGAAAAGATGTTTGTGCAGTGGCATGCTTGAGAGTACAGTTATTTAATCTTAATGATAAAGCCCCGAGGACAGAAAATCATAAGTAGAAACCTCTTGTTATTTATCAAAAAGAAAAGGGGCTAAGACACCTAATCTATTCTCAAATTTAAATTCATGCTTGATGAAAACTATCAATAAAACATAGGACCTGCAAAGTTTTTTAAATACTGTACCCAGGTTCAGAAGGGTGAGGAAGTGGGGAGGCAGGGTAAAAACAAAAATGAGACAATAAAGGAGCTTGACAAAGAAAAACTGCTGTTTGGCAAGCTTTTTTTTTGGGTCAAACAAAGAACTTGCTGTAGTTTACAGCATGACATACACACTTGATTAGTTTGTGCCTGAGGGTGTTTTTACACTCGATAGTGTAAACTCAAACTTCTATTAATTACAACTTGCATTTAGAGGCAAATTTTAGAATTTTTAAATAGAGATTTTTTTCAAAGGCTGTTGTTTATTTTCTTTAAAAGCAGAAACCAGTTTTTCTACTCCAGGGCCTGGCGAGGTTTTTGTTTTCCTTTTTAAAAGTTTCTTGAAATATCCAGGCATTGGAAAGTTATCAGAGCATTTTAGGCATGCTGAGTGATACAGAGGGAAGCTCTTGCTTAGGAAATTATCTGACTGTCCTTTGGGGAGAAATTCTGTAGGTCCCCCAGAACAAGCTTAGTGGAGTGTAGACGGAAGAGTGGCAGAAATGCCTCAGCCTGAATCTCAGCACCTTGTTAGATTTCCCAGGCTCCTGGCTGTTGATAAGAGCCAGGGGGCCTTCTGCAGATTTGGGGAAAAAGGGAGATGAGAAAGCCTGTGTGGCAGTGTTAGAGGGACACTGCCACTGGCTAGAGCCCCCATTACCAACGAGTTAAGTTTAGAAAGGAGCTGCAAGTCCAGAGATTGGTCAACCCCACTATGGGCACCCATGGGTGAGGATGGGGCGTGGTCTACCCACTGGACCTCAGGGCAAGAGAGTTAATAGGCACTGAGAAGATATACTGCAATACCTGCCTATGGTGTATCCAAATTTGGAAATTCAGCCATCGTACTCACCTGACAGCCTCTTCTACCACCCTGTTCCCTACCTCTTTGCACACATTTTGTAGGAGAAACTGTCCGTTTTGTTTGGATTGAAATTAATTCATTCAACCGCTAATTCCTGAGTTCCAAGATATGTTCATGATGCTGTACTGGGTGCACTGGGGAGACTAAAGGAAAGCAAAACCACATGATCCTTGCTTTCAAAAATAATATCTTTACTGTTCTTGAATTCTTCAGCTGAATATTTTAGCTGTATGTTGATCTCTGTATGTATAATGTATGATGATCTCTCAAGTTCTAACTTAACTCTTCAAGGTGCAGTTCAAATTCTAGATCCTACTGGAAGACTTTGTTCATCCCAGTTGAAAATTCTCTCTTCTTTCTTTGATCCCTGTTGAACTTCTTATTTGTATCTATTACTTACTTACTTAAGGTTTTTATAGCCTTAAATATTCAACTCTCTTTCATGTGTGTATGGATTAAGAGTCAGATACGTTAGATAAACCAAGGATCACAGCACCTCCCAGTTCTATTGAGTTGGTAGTACTGGCCTGGGGGTGCCACACTGAGAAGAATTCTGATGCTGAGCTTGGCCTCATGGAAAGTAGTATCATGTTACCTTAGTGATCTCTTCCATGAATGTGGTAGAGTGGTCACCTCCTCACTGTTTGCCAACCCTGCTCCAAACTCATTGGTTCATACATTTTCATAATCCCAGAGAATGCTTTGTACATCATAGATGTTCAAAAAATACCCAATGGCTCTTGAGGACAGCAGCAAAGGAAAAAGATAGTCACTCAAATGGGGAATCACTTCTATCCCAGAAAAAGAAACTGGCCACTAGGAAGGGGCTTCTTACCAATTTCAAATGTAATCTTAGGCTCGGTTGATAGAACTGATACTGCTACATCCCAAGGAGTACTATACGCCACATCTGGAATCGCTTTGGGTATTCGGAGCGACACAAATTGGAGGCATCTACATGAAAGCAGGCCAAGCTGGCGAAAACCCATAAATCATGCTCTGAGGCTTGGTTGAATGGAATAGGAGGCCTTGGAGTGGGAGGGTAACTTTGCCGAGCATGTGGAGGCCCATCACCAAGGAAATGGCCTGCAGAAAAGAAGTCAGACCCAGAAGGTGAGGTAGGGCCAGTGGGAAGCCACGGCAGGTGGCCAGGTGTCTCCTTCAGTGTGTAGCAGAGTGTTTTGATGAAGAGGACCTCCAACAGTGGCTCTTCTTTCTTGTCTCCCAACTGCAAGGCATTGGGACTGGATTAGCCAGTGCCAAGGATAGTTCAGTCCCCACAGAACTTGGCAGCCCGTAGGCTACATTTTTCCCAAGGGTATGTTTTATTTAACTGACATAAAATATTTTCAGAATACTGGCTCGCTCCAATATTTGTAAGTCAGGTGACTTCATGTAAAAGTTATCATGAAACCATTCAAGGTCTGACAGTATGGAGGTTGTATCTGCCCAAGGCAACGGTGTTGGTCGATCCTGCTGGGCCTCTCTGGCCTGCCTGTGTGTGCTAGCTTCCTACTTTCCTACCTGGCCACTGCACTCACCTATGTTACCTCCCCCATAAACATCTGAGTCTCTGCCTGGGATGTAGAGGAGTGCTTCTTCAGTGACCTGACATGAAGGACTAGTTTTCTGAGTTTCCTGTCTGTTGTTGACTGACGCTTGTGTAAAATTCATAACTCATAAAAATGAATTTGTAGAAAAAGAAATTTAAGAAAGGCACATAAAATACAAAGCCCAATTTTTTATTAGTTTCAACAGATGAAATGATTCTGGCAAATTGCTATGTAGTTAACAATGCTTATTCATAATTATTCTGTTCACAGAGCACAGACAGGCCAGAAAGTCTCACTTGAGACGCACGGACCTAGAGGACGACTAAGGGAACTCTCCAATCTAAAGTACTCTGACATCTTGCCTGTGTCTTTCTGAATCGTGTACTGATTAACTTCAAGGGTATCAACATGACCAAGAATACAGCAAATCATGTCCGGGACACAAACAGAACTGGAAGTCACCTTACTTTATTCTCCCTTGGCTTTTTCCTCACAACATGATTAGCTGAGTTCCTTAGAACTTGATATATTTTTGGTCTTTACCTTCAAGCACATATTTATCTTACTCAAAACATGAACCTCCCTTTCTTCAGAGAAGAGAGGCTGAGGTCCAGCTGTCACTAGGGTTCTGCCCAGATGCACATGGCTTGGGTATGACTCACCCCAGGTCACTGCAAAGGAGACCACCCCTGCCCTGCAGCAGGACAGTCTTGCCAAGGGAATACTTCCAGGCAAGACGAAAGGTTAGAATTTGAAATTGGGCATTAACATATGTTAGAAGACGACCTGTAGTTGCTCATTTCCCCTGTAAACACATTTGTTTATGATTTTTCTTTTCTTTTTTAAATGTTTTTAATGGTTTATTCATTTTTGAGAGACAGAGAGACAAAGCATTAGTGGCAGAGAGAGGGAGACACAGAATCTGAAGCAGCACAGCACAGAGCCTGACGCGGTGCTTCAACTCACGAACCATGAGATCATGACCTGAGCTGAAGCTGGACGCCCAACCGACTGAGCCACCCAAGCACCCCTGATTTTGATTTTCTTAATACTCAGGAAAGCACATCATAAAGTCCTTTTGCCTCACTGCTCCTTTTTCCATCCCTAATAATAACTTCATGTGTTCCTCAGACACAGACCATGCAATGTATTCAAGAAAATTCAAACCTGTGATCTGGTATTCTATGTGAAGATTTTTTCCCTCTTGTATGTGCTTTAAAAAAAACCCCACTTTTCTAAGAAAGAAAACAAAATGACATGTGAAAACAGAGTCTTTAAAACAAATTGCTCTTCCAGAAAACTGAGCTAAGAGAATGCTTTATAAAGAACTATTTCCCTTTTTTGCTCCTGTCCTGATAAAGGTGACTCGCATGTCTTCAACAGAGAGTCAGATCAGGAAGAAAATGTTCTACTTAGAAGCCCAGGAGGAGCTGGGGATTTTTCTTTGCATTATAACCTATAGGAATTTTATCAATAAATCCTGGGCAAGGAATGTCCAGAAAAACCACACTTCATGAGCTTTGCTGAGTTTGAGACGTCTACATAGCAACAGTCTCACGATGGGGGAACATTAATGCTTTTTATATTGGTGATCAGCTGTAACATGAGCAATTAAGTACAGTACTAATGGACTATGGCCAGGAGCCTGGTACTAATATTAAAAACTGACAGAGATGAATAGGTTTGGAAGCAAAACCAGGCTGACAAAGACATTTTTATGAAGTGCTTGGACCTATTTGATTTAAACCAATCAGAGGCAAGTTTGGACGAGTCAGGCCTTCAGCAACAATGATGCATTCACAGGCATTGTACCATTTCTGCTGTGCCTTAAATAAAAACACTCATTGATTCTTTTCAACAACCCACACTTTCATTATTACACTCATTAATAAACCAAGAGTGCCCAACTAACATACAAGTAATATTTACTGAGGAACTGGCTACTTTTTTCTTGTTGGAAAATGAAAACATTTACGGGAAACATGAACCACACCACATGAAAAATAAATCAGTGGATAATGCCTACTAGATCACTCATTTCTTCATCTTCTGGGAAAGCAAAGCTGGTGGTAGGGGAATTAGGAAAAGGACCTACACCGAGTCTCTACACTGGAGTGAAAAGAGTGAGACTGAACGCACAGGAGGAATTCGGTCATTCTGACCTGATTGGGAAGGTTTGACAGATATCCTCAGGCATCTCCTGACTAGATATTTGCCCACAACACCTTGATCTTTTTCAACTTCTTGAACCTTCTTGAAAACAGTGTCCCTTCCCCAATCTAGACCTCTCTGTTCTGTGTTAGCATGGCCTGTAATTAGCAAAAAGGAATGAAATCTGCCAAGTCCCTAAGCACAGCTGTGGCTGAGAGCTTCAGGCTCTTCTTTGACCCAAGCAGAGCTGTTTTTAGTCCCCGGACAGAAGAGTGTCCTCTGCCCTTCTCCTATAGAACCACTAAAGAGAATAAAGATGTGAGACATCTGGAGCAGTTGCCTGAGACTCTTCTGCCCACCACAACACACAGGAGCATGGGTGATTCCTTTCAGGATCATGATTAGAGCTTCACTATTATTAATTATTAATCACTCAAGACGCCCCTTGTATCTGATCACGACAATGTGACAGGGGCTTAGATAGTGAGAGGATATCCAAGGAAGGATGAAGGACCTTGTTAATTACCCTGGGACAGGATTGCTGGCTCTGTGCAGGGCTTTCCATGTTGGGGGTACCACTTGGCAGCTGACTACTGTCAGCTCCAAACCTATTCCTCTGTGTTCTAGGACCAGGGTTCCACCCATTACATGTCTCTTTTATCAGCTGTCTTCCTTCTGGGGTTCTGTAGATGGGGCCCTAGCAGGCCAGGGGAGGGGAGGAAGGCCCTTCTTCCTTTCTGATTTGCTCACTGCTCATTTCGGGGCCAAACCAACAGTAATCTAGCAGCAGCAGTTGCTCCAGCCTCTAGCTTCTTTTAACAACCCCAGAACGGTCACCCTGCATTTGCTCTGGGGCCCTGCACCAGCAAGGAAGCACTCCTTCCTCAGGTCTGAGCCTAGGTCCATGGTGCTCCACCTCTGAGCTCAATAACCACCAGAACTGGTTGGGAGCCTCCCCAGGAGGAGGTATCTTAACCCCAGCAATGTGAGGCATACTCTCTAAACTTGTGGGTGGCAACACCCTATCCTCTAGGCGGAACCTGTGGTTATTACCTCTGTGTTAACATACAGCTTCACAACAACAGTGGTTTAAGCAAGTCTCTACAGTTAATTCTCTTTGTTGAATACCTAGTGTAGTTTTTATTGTCCTTACTGGATCCTGACTGATACACATTGATTAAACAATTCTCCATTTAGAACAGTGAGTGACCTAGCAC
Source organism: Crocuta crocuta (assembly GCF_008692635.1). NCBI lineage: Eukaryota > Metazoa > Chordata > Mammalia > Carnivora > Hyaenidae > Crocuta > Crocuta crocuta. The sequence goes on from NW_027532406.1 coordinate 12,783,160, forward strand.
CTCAAAAATATTTAATCCAGTGGGAGACCAAACCTTCGTGAACTACCCCTTTTATTCCCAAGAATGAGGAGAGAAGAGAACTTTTTAAGAGTGTTAAATAATGTTGCATAGTTGCTATAGTGTCAAGTATCTCTCCTAGAATTTTCCAATTTGACTGACTGAAGGCAATTGTGATTCTACTGCCGCAGATGAGGTATATCACGCAACTAAGTACCCAGTCTTCAAGAGAACAGATCTTGGCATCTCACTGAAGATTGAAGCTATTTTTATCTACAAAGGTACTTGAGTTAATTACACACACACACACACACACACATACACACACACATACACACTCATTGTATTATTAGATCTAATCTTTTTTTCCATCAAACCCAATCTGTTTTTTGATCATGTGATGCTTTGTAATATGTTTAATTTTCATCCTTTAACTGAGTGAGCTAGATAAACAGCTGAGATACACTCTTTCTGCAGATTTTTAACTGCTGTCTGGTCCTTTACATTTGATGGTTCAGGTGTTGGGAACATTTGCACATGGAGGTATGGGGTTCACTATCAGAATAGAGGCCCCGAAGCTCTTTGAAAATACAGACAGTACTTTTAACGAAAATGTTCTGATTAAAGCCTTGACTCGTATGTCAAAAGCAAGTTGAATATGTTACCTTAAGTGCTCTTTACACAACACTCACCTGAGATATCTGTGCTGTTTTATATTAGTATTTCAGTGGTGTACCTGTTACGTACAGTGAGAATGTAGGCTCTTGTATTAAATATTGAGAGAAAGAACACATTTTAAAAAACTGATATAATATATTTTTAAAAGGGCTAGGAAGAGTAATAATTTGAATTCCTGTTACCAATTTTTAAAAAATCCTTGTGAACTCTAACACCATCCTGTAAGGCAATCCCTTGGGAATACTTCATGGGGATTTTTCCATGGGGTACTAAACCCAACCTAGTTTACTAGGTTATACCTATCGAAACATTCTAAGTTTAGTGGAATGGCTATACTAAAAGGGGCTCTATGCTAAATGCAACACAGATAAAAATTCAATTGAACTCAAAAAACATGACTAAGCGTTGATGTGCCACATGACATTATCTGAAGATGCATTTGTATGATCCAAAGGCAGGTGTTGAGCATCTGGGATGAAGCTGGAATGGTAACTGACATGTAAAAGGCAACCATCACATTAGCAGTTATGTCTTACCTTTCAAACGAGCAAGCTAACTGGCCTGTTTGTTCAGCTGTGTCTTTACTTCATTCCATCCATGACTGTTATTAAAACACACACACACACACACACACACACACACACACACACACACACACCTCTACTTGGATCTTAACTTCAAACCAGGTTGCTGAGTCAGTCAACATTTCAGCAGGGAAATGCCAAAGACAAAGAAGTTGGTGTGACTTTACACCTTAAGTATAGGCTGGCAGTGCAGAGCAAGGGTAATGCATGAATTCGCTAACAGTTCTGCAATGCTGTGGACAACAATAGTCCTAATGCAAAGAGGAAACACTCCTGTGGCTACAACCTTCATAGTAGGGTAATTTGGCATTACTTCTTGTTTGCATGATCATCACCTTCTGAGAGAAGCTAAACGTGTTAGAAAACTGAGCCATACACGGCTTGGCAAGAAAGGATTTTCTTGGTGAAAAGCATAGCTGTAGAAGAAAAATACCAAGATGGGAAAAAACAATGGATCTTATCTGAGGCCAATTTTCTTATTAAAGAAACGCTTACTTTTCAATATTAACACATTCAACGTTAATACATTTCAACGTTAATACATTTACATGGCAACCTCATAAGCAACACTGCAGACGGCAGACTTAGGATTTCCAGAAGCAGAAGGTTCTCACAATAAATGAACCTACAGAAAACATACTGAGTAATCTAGGCTTTCGGGGGGAGGGGGAAGGTATTGTCAAATAGGTGGTCAGAGGACAAAACCAAACTAAAAGAACATCTAATTTTAGCCTTTGTAACCAGAGAGAGCACCACGTACCCTAAAAAATCCCAAGGCGGTATGCAAGGTAAATGCCAGAGGATATTTTCTATTTCCAAAAAGGTCCTTTGGACTTCTCCTTATCTTATCCTTCACCAGAAGCTGCTTCTAATTAACATACTTTTAATTAAGCAAGGGCTTTCCAAGAAAGGGCTTCTTCTTTTATTTTTTTTAAGAGTAAAATTCATGGTATGTGAATTATATCCCACTTTTTATTTTTTTAATGTTTAATTTTCAGAGAGAGAGACAGAGAGAGAGAGAGAGAGAGAGAGAGAGAGAGATTGACAGAGCGTGAACAGGGAAGGGGCAGAAAGAGAGGGAGACACAGAATCCAAAGCAGGGGGCTCCAGGCTCTGAGCTGTCAGCGCAGAGCCTGACGTGGGGCTCGAACTCACGAATCGTGAGATCGTGACCTGAGTCAAAGTCAGACGCTCAACGGACTGAGCCACGCAGGTGCCCCCGAGAAAGGGCTTCTTACCTTTCATAATGTCTGCGGGTGCAGGTGGCGGCGCTGGTGCTGCCAGGATTACCACCTAATTCATCATAAATATGTTTCCATTGACGCCGGGCTGTTATCTGGAAAAATGGCAATGGGAAATTCAATCTTGCATCATAAGAGATTCACAGTTCCAGGATTCAACACATATGCAACAGGCAGAAGAGAACAGCCTGTTCTGGAAACCCAGAGACAAAGAAGTCCAAATGAGTGTATGGGGAGACTCAGGTTTTACAGTGAGATCTCTCCTTTAGCATGTTTCTTTATAATAAAAACGGAATTCTGCTTTGGGCTCTATGTTTTGTCACCCTAAGGCATCTCCCTAGACATTTATGAAGCTCATTCCCTGCAAGGTCCCAAACTCATACTCTGTTCCTTTATGTCAGTGTGAGAAAGCTTCCAAATAAAATGAGATTTCAGCTAAAATATCAGTTTAAGAGAATCAGAATCAACACTGGTTGCTTAAGCAGCAGGGGAATGGGTGGCCAAGGACACAGGAAAAGAGGGAGGGTTTTCACTCAACGTGCTTTTGTATCTTCTGATTACTGAACTGTGTGATATGTTGACTACTTCAAAAACTAAATAAAGTTGCTCTGTAAATTAATTAAATCGACCCAACTGGTTGTGGAATTTGCAGTCATCTGAGATTAAGTGGTTATGCCAGCTCCTCCCACCACCAAAACAAAACCCAAATCTGCAACTGTGTGTGTTGCCAGCTGTTTGTTTTTATTCACTTAGGTCAGGAAAACGGGATATCCATCAAATCCTACGAAAAGGAACAAATTCCAAAGCTAAAACGCAAGCTGGGTCTACTGTTGAGTTGGGTGAATAAAACCAAACAGCTTGCCATATACAGAATGGCATGCTATGGCCCTGTTTCCTTTTTTCTTTAATTTTATTTTTGTACATAAATTAAGACTTTACAAAATAACAGACGCATGATCTGGCAAATGATTAATTTGGGGAAACCACGTCATTTACTAACATCCAAGCAAGTCTAGTATTTCCTTGCAACCAGGAGACAGAGCGCATTCTGAGGTCCTGTGGACATTTCCAAACAGAGTTACAGGAAAACGCTGTTATTGGAATGTGTAGGGGGCAGGGCGCCGCACAGGTGCCAGCAGCACTGGAGACAATCAGAACAGGAGGCTTCTCTTGGAAAATACCCGCAATGTTGCCAGCGGAGTTCACTTAGGGGCTGAAGGCAGCAATCCGAGGGGGAAAAAAATATCTCAACTCGCAAACAGGGGCTCGTAATTGTAATGGAAGGAGGAGGGGTGGTCAAATATTACAGGGCAAATGGCACCTTTTCCATTTCAAGTAAAGACCCCTTTATTTCCATAAGCCCTGCTCAACGGGCCCAGGTAGGGCCTCGAGACCATGGGAGGTTTGCACTGTTCAGTTTCCCACGAAGCGTGCTTGAACCAATTTGTGTCTATCGTCCCCTGTAGACAGAACCACCCCCTACATCTACTAGCAGGTCTGACTAAAAATAAAATCTTCCTTTACTTATAGCTTGCTTTAGATTATAATAAATGGTTTCAAGCCCCTTTCAAAACACTCAAAATATGTGTTGTAGTAATTATTTTATATTTAATTACAATCTCCCTCCAATCTTTTTAACAGTACCATCTCAGGCTGGTCTATTTGAGACCTGTGTGAAGGAAGAAGTGAAATAGGATCCCCTCCCACGTGTCCCTGTTATTCCTCAAAGCTCTTAAGATACCGAGGCCCCTCGAGACACACCTCCGTATTCCCCTCCCTCAGATGAGGCGGGGAGCTCAGCAAGGCCAGAAGACAGCCTGCGTAAGTCCCTGCAATCACTTCAGAGGACACCATCGCTCTTGTCACCCTTTATCTCTTCTGTGCACTCTATTTCACGTATTTTGAAAGTGTATTTATTTATTTTGAGAGAGAGAGAGAGCACGTGAGCACAAGTGGGGCAGGAACAAAGAGAGAGGAAGAGAGAGAATCCGAAGCAGACTCTGCGCTGTCAGCTCAGAGCCCCCTGCAGGGCTCAGTCCCCCGAACCAGGAGATCATGACCTGAGCCAAAATCAAGAGTCAGATGCCCAACTGACTCAGTCATTCAGGTGCCTCTCTACTTCATATCTTATAAGGAGTTTTCACTTCCTCCTCCCAACAGCCTGTGAGGTAGATTATAGGAATCTCATCACAGATGAAGGAAGCAAGATGCAGAGAGGCTGCACGACTTGGCTAAGGACACACAGTGGTAGACTGGCAATGCCAGAGCTCATCCTAATATCTTATGATCCCAAGAGCAGACTCTGTCACTACATCAAAACAGCGTCCACATCAGATTGAGCTGGTGAATAGCCCATGTGTGAAGCAGGGTGATAGTACAGAACTCTGGGGACCTTTTGCTTCAAGTGAGGCAAAGGACTATGGAAATCACAGCTTCTGCTACAAGTTGTCGACTTCGAGCCGTGGGTCTCTTACTAGTGGGGAGATAGTACAGGAAAGAGGTCAGGAAGGATCTAAGGGGGTGAGCTAAGTTAACAGTGCTCTGAGATTTTCCTCTCAGCAAGTAAAACTATGGTTCCTTTACCCTGCCCACCTGTGTCTTAGTTAGAACAGAGGTTCTGTTTGTTCACCACTGAATCACACATAACTCTCAATTATTGGAATCCATCCACTCACTCACCCATTCGCCAGACATTTCTTGAACGTATCCCATTGGCTGGGTACTGTAATAGCAGCTTGGACACAACAAATGAAAACCAGACCCAACACCCAATATGACTACATCCTAGTGTCTGTGTACTTTGGGGGGTGGGAGAAATACCAAAAATAAACAACGGACTGAATAGTAAGCAAAATATAATACAGGTTGTGAAAAATGTAATGAACAGGAGACCATGATCATGGGATATTTAATGTGTGGAAACTGACCATGCCTCCCTCCCACAACCTATCATCTAGACTAGGCAATAGTACCCTGTTCAACACCTGTCTATCACAGAAATAACTGACTTCTTTAAGAATAAATGACGAATTATCTAAAGGAAAAAAACAATCTTCCTCACACTAGGATTGAAACTGTGGCAGCAGGAGGCCAGCATCAAGTCCCATTTGGCACGATAAACACGTGGCTGGCCAGGGGTCTGTGTGAGCCCCTGCTGTAGCAGGTGGTGGTGTTTAAATACAGTTTTTACAAGTGAAAGTTCATCTGGAGCTAAGACAAGGGCTGGGCCTTCCAGGAAGTGGTCCCTGTTTACTGAGCTTCCATGGGCTGGCCTGGATGAATCAGACCGTTTTGAGATATTTTCTTTCCACAGGAAAGTCATAAAATGTGCTCTTTCCAACTGCTAAATGACTTTATGCTTTTAAGTACACAGTGCTCCTGGGTACACATCTCCATTTTTTTGCATCCAGATGCGCTTCTAATTCAAACGCTGCCCATGGGCTTTAAAGCAAGAAATGTCTAAGCCTTCCCACTGTCCAAACCCGCAGTGGGTCCCAACACCCTATAAGGAGGGAGGAAATGACATGAGAGCCCTGCCTGGCCCGGCCACTGGGCATTGGGCTCCCGCCTGTACAAACCTGCCTCCTGTGAGAGGCTGCTTTCATCATGCCAATGTGTGCATTTGCTTAGGGTTTTTATTCTTTGTCCAGAATGTGTGCTAGTTTTAAATTCCCATTTTGGCAAAACCAAGGTCCACCTAGTAGTCCCCGGCCCCCCTCAGCTGGGAAGCTTGATATGGCCGTGGGGTGAGTCTGACTAACTCTTTCTTTAAGCCAAGGCCTCCTGGCCATGTACATGTTTCAACCTGAGCTTGTATTATTTTAGGTTTTTAAGGATACAGAGGACTTCTGACTCTTTGTTTCCTCAAGAAAATGGCCAAATTCGCTCAAGCAATGATATCTTTTAGACTGTACTTCCTCTGTGATCTCCTTCAAGATCCTTATGTAAATGTTAGGGATTCATAACATCAAGCCATCAACTACTGCTCGCCATTTTAGGGCCCTGTTCCAGGTGCAGAAAAGCATGAAGGTAGAAGGTGACGGAGGGAGGCTTGAGGGTGGGGAGATACCAGGAAAACAAAGAGAAGTTGCTGCTATCAAGGGTTCATGATTTAGCAGGAAGCATAGCCCCGTACAATTAACCATAAAACAAGATGAAAAACCGAACAGACCACACCCAAGTAAAACAAACCAATCTAGGTACATGGGGGACTTAATCTCACTTTGAAGACACTTGACAGTTACTTCTTTCCCTGGTGTGGGGATGACCCAAGAAACTGTGAAAAGCTGTATACCTATTATGTTCATTAAGTTTCATTCTTCTAAATATCGTCGTTTTCAAACTGCTCTTTTGAAGCCAAACTGTGTTAGACGTGGCCTGAAACTGGGTTTCTACAATGCTCACCTCTGCCAAGAAAACAGGTCCAGAGAGTGGGAAAGGAATCTTCCCCCTCTCTAGTTTCCTGGATGGACACAGGAAAATATCCTGTCACTTACAAACAAAACAAAACTGGGAAAGTATTTTAACCCAAGGCACAGTCTTGGGGCTTTGGTTTCTCTAACTTTTGAGGTTGCAGGGATGAAATAATCTTGGAGTTTTTGTGGCCTGGTTAGGAAACAGCAATCAGAAATCTTGAAGGACTTGAGTGTGTCCAGGGCTTAAGAACTGTGAGATGTGAACTCAGAAGGCACACTGGCCCGCGTGCAGTGTTGCCCAGGAGGCTCTGAGAAACAGCCTCTTTCTTGGGACACCTTGAGGGCGGACTGAATTCAAGGAAGATGACTTTTTTTTCCTGGTAGTACTCCAGGAACTGGAGCCTTTCAAAACTACAGTGACATCATCTTTGGCCTCGAGAATTTTGAATTAAGCAAGAGGCTTTGTCCGTTCAGAGCACTAGGGTTAGATTCAGAGGGTGTCTTGAAATGATGTCAAAGCCAAATCTGGTATAAAAGTCTAATCCTTCCAGCAAGAAGAAACGTGGCTTCTTCTTCCAGATGAAAAATAATGGTCCTGTCTCACCCGTGGGGAGGATGGAGCTGCTAACTGACATTCTTAGAAGGCACTGCTTGCATGGTCGTCTGCCTCTAGAATGAGATTTTCTCAAGACCCATTTCCCTACTCTACCTTCTCTCCAAATATTGCCTCTGGCTCACCTTCAAATGGTTAGCCAATTGGAAATCACTTTAGCAAACTACCCTCAACACACCGCATTCTGGTAATACCCCAAGCTACTCCTCAAGCTGTAATTGCTTCACCAGACACTGAAGTGAAGACCTCTTTAGTTTGGCTCCTCAGTGTGGCTCTATCCAGTTCTGCCTCCTCAACTGTAGGTGACCCATATTCTAAAATGTTTGGAAGGATGGATGATTATAAAAGGAAAGATCCTCACTGCCAACCGATCAAAATGCCAGGATATTGTTTTTTAGGGAATCAAATCCATTCAATACATTTATGATCTCTAGACTTAAGGAGACACAGACACAAAATTCTTTTCCAGAAAAGAAGAGGAGGCCAAGAGAACTGAATATAGCCATAAGTCGAATGCTTAGGCTTAAAATAAAACCTTTGCTCCTCTTTTTTTTTAAAATTCAATTTGAGGGTTATGAAGGACTGAAATGAAATAATCCATAATCCTCAATTCAAACCAGAAGGTTTGGAATAGTTTATAACCACAAACAAAAACAAGCCAATTAAGATGGCCTCTTTTTATAACCAGAAGGAATTCCAGAGAGATGTCTTTATCCACTCACAAGTTAACAGCAGAAGAGATACAGCTATAAGTTTTAAACTTGCAGGTTTTTTTTTTTTCTATTACCGAATGTTTACATCATGCAGACTTCTTGACCTATCTCCTAAGTTCACACATTTTTTCAAGACTCAGATAAAATCTCAGCTAATAGTTAGTTGTCTGGTAAGGCTCACATTAGTTACAAAGAGCTCACTGAAAGATGCTACCAGTGAAGGTACGTTATTAGATGCGTTTCCCAAAATATCACCCAAAATATGGAGAAAGCATGGTAGATATACATAAGAGACTGCTGAGGATGGAAGATATAAAGACTGGTCATTTATATATAAAGAATGGTCTTTCCTATCAGTTGCTATGGAAGTTGAGACAATTGTGCACAAAATTCTCACCAAGTCAGAATTTGAAGAAGTCCATAATGACCCCATGCAACTCATTTCGCTTCACCGTCTCTCAATTTCCTTATTTTTAAAATGATGATATGCACTGGAGCAGGGCAGTATCTTTCTCTGAACAAAGGCCAATTTGCAAAAAATAAAAATGCTCTGATGCTAGGCTTTCCTACATTCAAAATCAAAATGGCTTATCGAGTCCCAGTGTAGTTAGCTTACCACTTTCCCAAATGGAAAAACCTTCGCTGGAAACTTTGTGCTGCTTGGGAGCCAAATAAATGTTAATATTCTGGCATGCTTCTTTAGTAATGGTGTGAAGACAACTTTCTAATCTTCGATACTTGACTTAGATGGGGCCACATTTTGAAGCTGGGAGTCATGAGGGCCATTAGGCTAAGTGGGAATAATCTGTTACTATTAGCTTTGAATTAACATCCCCTGGACAGCTTATAAAAAAGGATTCTCAGGTTCTTAGGCCCAGGGCCCACCACAGAATTAATATCTTAGTGTGGAGATCTACACAGCTATGCATACTTTAAAGTTCCCCTTTGAAAATTTGAGCCTCAGTTCTTGAGTAGCCTTTGGGAACCACAGATCTAGAAGATTCCAAGATCTCTTTTGAGTTCTAATGACAAGTCTACACTTGCTTCTGATATCAGATACTCCCACAGATAAATGTCTTTCAGTAACACAGTGATGACAATTTAAGTCCTCAGACTGGATCTTACTCATATATCTGCTGGACTGATTTCAAAACCGAATCCCTCACTGAACATCTCGTTTCGCTTATTGGCCCAATTCTACCAATGGAAAAGTGTATTCTGTACTTAGGAGAGTAGGACAGTACTCAGTGGAGCAAGGGAGTGGCAACCTTCATGCCTACAGGGAAACAAGGCAGCATGAGGCATTAAAAGACTAAAAAGAAAAGGAAGGAAATAAGGAAGGAAGGAGGGAAGGGAGAAAGGAAGGACAAATCCTACCAAACTGGCTTCAGCCAGTCGATGATCATGTATGTAGATTTTAGAGTAAGAGGGCTAAGTAGATTCACTGTCTCAGATGCAATGAAAGAATTGGGGGTGAGGAATGGCAGGGGCCCAATGAACAATGAAGGACTTGATGGGTAAATAGAGAGCGAAAGAGGAAAGAAGCAATTCCAGAGGTTGCTAGTCCTCTCTGTGGCTTGGCGGAAGAGGCTCGAAGCTCATCACCAGATGGAAAGCAGATGCTGATCTGGTCTCCCATGTGCCCCCATCACAGCCTCTCTCTTCTGCACTCCACCTACACGCAGTGAAGGCCGAGTGAGTGGCAAAACGGAATGTTTGGCTTGTTATCAATTCTCTCTGTGTTGCCTTCCACCCCTTGCCCCCAGCTGATAAAATAATCCCAGAGCCTACCATCCCAAAGCCTCTTCTCACTGGACTGCATCCACTCTGGACTCCCTTCAAGGTCACTTGTCCCAGCCACCCGGTCATTCTACTTTAAGTAACTCAGACTCTCCACGTCCAACATTATTCTACCTCCACACTTTATACCCCCTTTGGCTTTCTGTTCCTGAGAGGTCATGATCATTCACGTCTGAATTCCACCTATTCTCCAAAATTCTGCTCGAATGACATGAGAGCCACAAACCTTGCTTCCCTCGTTTCTAAATGAAGTAGTCCTCTACCTGAACAGGGAATGGATCTTTTTCCACCTTGTCTTTTCATTACAATTACTGCCTTTCCTGGACGGTAAGCAACTAGAAACACTGGGGTAAATATTTTTGCATCTTTTAGAGTGTCTAACACAATGCCTCCAATATGTAAGACTTAATAAGTATGTGTTCAAGTGATGTGCTGATTGCATGGTCATTCATTATTTCACTCATTCAACAAAAGAGAAAATACTGTGTGTTCGATACACTGAAAATGCCCTGAAACTAATCTGAAGTTTTTTTGTGTGTGTATTCGATACTAACTTGCTGTTGCATGGCAAAAATTAGATCCTTGTGAAGATTCAGAAGATACAAAAGCAGGAAAAACGGATTCTGTGAAATTTGTTGGCATTCTCCCTATCAGTAAGCAACAAAAAAATTTTCTGGCTTTAAAAAGACATTTCATAATATTGTGCAGTGTCATGTAACTTATCTACAGTTCATAAAAATGTGTGTTCCTATTCTTAACATCAAGAGTTCAGTTTAAAAATCTAGGTTATGGGGCTGACTCCTAAATTCATGAGAGTAGGTCTGAGTTATTATTTTTTTTTCACATGAACAAAAGCTATAATTAGCTTGAGATTTTGCAAAACGATGAGCCACAGTGGCAAGGAGTCAACCCGTTTGTCCTATCAACAGACCCAACCTAATGAAAAATTTCATTATTTATTTGTACAGCGGGTGCTTGATAAAGCAAATATTGTAAGTAAATTCACATCTATGAAATGCACATTTTATATGTCCTTTGTATGAGCATTTTCTTTCTTTATAAACTGGTACTAGTATCTCCCATGTAGTAAATGAATATTTTACACACACATTGACTCACATCTTAAGAGTTTCTAGTCAGAATTCACAGCAGGGATCTCTACAGTAAATACCAGATTATCTGAATCACATCAGGCCTGCCATCTTTTCTCGTTCCAACCCCCTGACATCAAACCATTATATTAGTTTGTGGAGCAATATGCTCTATCTGGCAAGGCACACTAGTTATTATGGTGGGGCTAAAATGAATTTCATTTTCTTGACTTTGTGTCTCTTACTGTCATTTTACTAAGATACAGAGATATCCCAGGTTACCTCGTAAGGCGAGAAAAAAATAATTTCTTATTCAGTTGCAGAAGAAACTGCACAACTTAATCTGATCATTGTGTGGAGGAGAAAATATTTCCAATGACGACATCTTCCTATGTCAATTGATTTTATTACAGATATCATCTCTGCGTGCTCTATTAATACAGCTCTTTCTTCTTTCAAGATTTAAATCTTAGTTTGTTGCACTCACATTTTATTGGTTCAAAATACATGCTGTAAAATCCATGGCCATCAAATTTTCCTGTGGGCTAAAAATAACCTGTTCCTGTCGGTTAGAATTAGCTGATAAAGAGTGTCAGAGCCTGTTCTGAATAAGTTTGATAACTTCCTGTTTATGCAGCACTGACCCTTGTCTAATAAAGCTTCTTTGCCCTAGAATAAGAGGAGATTCTGCTGTATCCTATTCCTTAATGGCCAATACTGATTACTTTTGAAAGCCTTTAATACATTTCCCATATTAGACATGAACAGATGTCAGGTATGTTGCCAAGGGAAATTTCTTTTATGCAATCTTGGCTTGTTGTACAATAATAGCCCTTTCTCAACATGGGAAAAAATTACAGACCCAACTAATTTCCCTGACAGGGGAGAGTTACATATGTTTTCCACTTGTAGTTTTTACGACAAGTTTACAATTTTGCCAAACCTGGAACTAATTGGGATCATTTCCAAAAGCGGCCCATAAGCCCCCAAAAGTGTGGAGCCATTTGAAAAGGCAGTCAATGACGGTTTGCTCTTGCATTTTCTCCATCTTGGTCAAAGGAGGGGTGGGGGGGAGTTAGATTGCAAAATTATTTCATTTAAGTTGCTTAAACACTTACTGTTTCATATCCTCCCAGTTTTTGAGCAGCTTGAAACATAGTCCAAAGGTTAACTGTTAGAGGGACAATAAGTATTTAGATAAGCATTGCATTAACATATTTCCAAGAAATGTCAATTAAAACATTTTGTCTTGTTTTGATTTCAATGAGAAAGAGAAAAAATGTACTAGTACCCCAGAGAGCTAAGTTCTTAGGCAACAATTTGCCAAAGGGCATTCAACACCAGGATATATTATTACCACTTAAAATATTTCCTAAGAAACAGTCACGAATACGGAAGTGGTTCTACTTTGAGGATAACGGAGAACACAGTATTAGTCCTGTGGCCATCAGCCGACCAAGGAAGCTAAGTTACCATGTCCCTGGGAAAAGGGTGGGATTTCAAAATCAGGGTTGGTCTAGTTCAACCCTTAGAAGGAAGCCATTGGTTAAACGGTAATATATAATGCTCCCTTCAGATAAGACCTTTGCATAATCAAGAAATAACAGCCACTTTAAATACATGATTATTTTCTTAATAGAATGTCTGATGGCAGCACTATATTAAGAACTTATACCGTATTTCACTAACATGCGGTGCCTTGTAAACGAGTAGGAAAACAAATATTTCACCCTGGAAAGTAGCAGTGATGTAACACATCAAAGGGAAGGAAAGATACTCATTCACAGAAGAATGGAGTCCTCAGTGCTAGTCCCCTAACTTGTCTGTGTGACGTTATAAACATATACTTTTGAAAAACAGATTTCTCTTTGCAGGTTTGCATACGTTTACGCAGCTAAACAACTATGCCAAATTGCCGGCAATCCTGCCCTTTTGTCCCGGACATCATTGAATGGGACTGCTACGGATGTGACTCTTTTACAAGAGGGAAAATTGAATTTCAAGTAATTCCTTGGTAAGGGAAATGAAGAATAAAATTAAAATTGAAAAAAAGAAAAGGCTCTTTGACACAACACGTTGGAAAAGCCTCACTGAACCTTGCACTATTTCAAAGCTATCAAGAGCCCTGCCTCGGCCTTGATTTAATCTGAACCAATGCATAATGCAACAAAGCTGTTCATAGTACATTAATTTTACTTCTATTTCAAGCAACCAGTTTTCAGACAAACATTGTAATCATTCGTAGTTATATAAGTTTATAATGGCTGCGAGTGCTCTCTTGCAATCAGTGCCAATTGCTATTAGGTATGTAAATTGTTATGTAAAACATACAGGTTTGACATTCTTCATCAAAATGACACATGGTTTTAATCTAGGAAGATACGTTTGGAGAAAATACGATTTCAAGCCAGGGGCTCATTGCTTTGTGTGCCACAAAATCCAGACAGAGGCAAAATATATATTCAGTTGTGAAATCAGGGCCGGATCTGGGTTTCTTCTTTTTTTCTATGGAATTCTGCTCAGCTATGCGTTTCCTTTTCTACTTAAAAATTTATTACGATGCTTAAAATGTGCATGTCAAAGTAGTTCAAAATCGGGCTTTCAGTTCAAATTTGTGTCTTTCGTGTTTCCTCTGAAGTCAGGTTTTTGTTATCTCTTAACAAATTTGGGGCTTAGGAAATATGTTTTCTCTTTCTGGTTGTTTTGTCCACCTTTAAATGTCCTCCTCTTAAAAGCTGTCTTTTCACAGGCAACATCTGTGCCTGATAAAGCGACGTCATATTATTATCTCAGAAGAAAGGCGTGACAGACACTCAAGATTGACAAAACAGAAAATGAGAAACTTTCAACATGTCTATTTCCAGTCATAATCAGTGGATTCAAGCCTATAAATATCTCACTGCAACTGTCCCAGAAGGGAACAATGTAGCGGAAAGAGGCAGGGAGAAAAATTCCTGGCCTGGATGATTTGTAGATTTAGTATAAACACAGAGAGCATCATCCCCAGATTAGGATTTCAACATAATCCTGAGTCAAAATTGTTTTCCAGTTTAAAGAATATGAGCAGTGTTGATATTTCAGAAATGAAAACAAGCATACTTACTCTGTTTAAAACCTAAATAGGGTATTCGCTCTATTGGCGTCTTCCTTTCTTTCATGTATTTATAAAGTGCCACCAAGAAAGCCTGTTCATCTGCCCTGCACTCTTCACCAATGGCAACCTTTGGTTTTTCTTCATTTGATACTTTTTTACAGTTATTATGGTTATTCTTCGGCTTGGACAAGGCTGACCTGGCCTCACATTTCACCTGGAAAAGGAGGGAAAATATGCCACATCAAATCAAGTACAGCCTCGGGATGCTTACAACGACACAGCCAGTGACAGCTTTCACTGTGTGGGAAGGGTGATCCAGTAAATTAGCCTTGTCCCGAAATAGCTTTTTAAAGGCAACACTGCATATGAATGGTCTCAGACCACGGGGTAGTAAATTTCTGTAAAGGGCCAGGTAGAAAATAGTGCAGCTTTTGGGCCAGAGAGTCTCTGTTGGAACTACTCAACTCTAGCACAAAAGCAGTCACAGACATCTAAGTGAATGGGTATGGCTGTGTTCCAATAAAACTTTATTTATAGAAACAGGTGTTAAGGAGGCCATGGTCTGCCCAACTGTGCCAACCTCTGTGAGAGTCCTCACAAGAATGTTGATACGTATCCAGAAACACTGTTTGCATCTGGCTGGACCATTCTTTTGCCTCTTTATACACTTTATTTTCCCAAGGGGTATCGGCTGTTAATGTCATTGAACAAAACCCTATCTTCTTAGTATATAGTCCCATATTTCACACTTTGTATCAGTGTGAAGAAAGGTTACTTCTTCATAGTAAACTTATCTTGTTGCTACTGTTTCCAGTAACCCGAAAAAAGCCATCCACGCCAGTGGATGTTGGCATCAAGAATACCAGCAAGGTCTCCACTGTCTGTCACCTGAGAGTGTTGCCAGATGCACCTTCAGTAAGTAACAAAAGGTCCCACTCTTTAATGAGGGCTTCTTGCTTCTCAGTCAGCTCTGAGAATGTAACAGGAGATGCTAACTTGGCACAAAGGCAAGAGTAGAGGTCAGCTAAAAACCGAAGAAGAGTAAGTGGAAAGAGCCATAATTGAAAAATAAATGGCGGTGAATGTGCCAGATGTTCTTGCTTCCACACTCTAGGCGAATATGGAACTCGGCAAACTGAGTGGCTAACCTAATGTTCCCTCCCCACTCATGTTCTACAAGAGGGCTTTGATGGTTGTTAAATATAACGTTAAGTTGCTGAGCTATTTTAATTGTAAAAGAGGGAAGTACAAAGGGTCAGACTTTGAGTTCAAGTGTGCCCATGGGAATGTGTACATTCCGATATTCTTTACATCTCCAGATCTCACATCGGAGAGAAGGCTGGGGAAATGTTATGAACAAAAATGTCCCACATATTCAACATTGTTTTCCATTTCAGATTTTTAAGCCCTCTTTTTCTTTCCCTTCAGAGTCTCCTTCCCAGGCATTAAGAATATAAAAGGCCATGCTTATTTATAAAAGGGAATGGTATCCTCTTGTGCACAAGGGTTTTCTTAAGTTTGTTCTCTTAAGTGAATATATGAGGTTAATATCTTTAGACTGGTTCTGGAAAAAATAAAACTTCCTGTACAACCCATTCAACTGGGCCCCTAGATAAGATTATAATTTTTAAGGGGCTGGTGGAAATGGGATTAAAATATTTTTCCACATAGAATTTTTACTTACAGTATTTTCAAACTTTAGTACTTTGTCACATTATATTAAGGCGAGCATCCTGTGAAAATTATGTTGTCATCAGTTTTCACTGCCAAATTTTCGACGGAGTCTCAAGTTCTGATGAAATCTATAATTTAATGGCTTTTTGAAATCATAAAATCATTCCAGTTTTTATCTGGGTTTCCCCTGGTCTTTTGCGAGTGTGTACTATGTAGCCAGGCTCCATTCTAAGCCCTTTTGAGGTGTTACCTCATTTTATGCCCATCACTCTAATGAGGCACATTATTATTCTCTCATTAGAGATGAAGGGACTGAGGTACAGAGGGGATGAGTAACAGGTACAAGATCATGTCCAAGTTGGGAGGTGGTGAGCTTGGGATTGAACTCTAGGGCCTATGGTACCAAACACTATAATTTACTGACACTCATGAAAAAATTAAATTGATAGTCACAACGCACTTCCAATTAAAAGCATATCTTATTACTGGGCGTTACAAAACTTACAGCTTAGAAATGTGATCTATCAAATGAGGAACAAAAGATAAAACTAGATGGTTTCCAAAGTATTAAAGGGCTCCATTCCTTCTACTGTATATCGAGCAAAGGGAAGGAAACCAGTACCCACTGAGCTGACAGTGAGCTGGATATGGTGCTGTGGGCCCCCCACAGTCTCCTGGTTCACTCATAGCTAGCATAGATAACACTCATAAATTAGTTCCATTTTACAGTTGAGGACAACGGAGCTCTATGAGGTGAGGTATTTTGTTATTTGGCGCATGGCGGGCAGAACTCTGGGTGTGAACTCAGGTCTGCTTAACTCCAAATACCAAACAGGAGTAGATATAAGATTTGCATATAAACCAGGTTGAGTCTTAAGTGTGCAGCAATAATGGGCCAATTATATATATTGTTAGGTCAGAAGCACCACTATAAGGGAGTATGAGGTTTCGTTCTGTGTATAGATGGCTGCCTAACCTTCTGCCTCAACCGTGCAGAAACACCCAGAAACAGAGGGAAAGCATGGCGGAGGTACACAAACCATGCCCAGAGTCATTCAGACTCCCTGCTTTGTAGAAAAGGCTCCTGGGAAAGCCAGGCTGCCACCTCCTGAACTCCATCCTGAACCTCCATGGGGGTCCCAGCAGGTGTCTCCTTGCAGGGGTGAGGGAGGGGCACACACAGGCTTTGAAGGAAGTGAACAGTGGTTTCCTTTCTCAGACTTGCTCCACACATTTCTTCAGTTAACAGAAGAACCTTTTCGGCTATTACCCCGTTTCTGCGTAGGACCTGGCCAAGTTACTTTCTACGTTTTTTTTCACATTTACCCCAAATATTCTCATTTCAACTTAACATTTTAATCTGCTGCAGTTTTAAAAAGGAGCTAGTCTTCATGTTGACCTTGAGAATGCCCCACCTTTTGATGGGGACAGTTAATTACTCAATCTATTTTTCCAACCTGAACACCTTACACTTGTTGAGTTCACTAAGAGCTTTGGGGTTTCTAAAGTGATTTAGGAAGTGCTAATTAAAGAATCCACATTTAATGTTTTCAATGAACCACCACTTATTTGATATTAACCACATCCTTTCTCTGGCCTGAGTTATAACTAATCCAGCCTTCAACTGGGGTAGCAAGATATGATGAACCAGCAAGAAAGAAGAAGCCACAGTCTAAATTGGATTTGGTCATTGACTTGCTAGGAGACTCTCATGTTCTTCCCCAGTGAAGCAGGAAGGATAATCCCTGGGGGTCGCTCTGAGGACCAAACTGGATGAAAAATATTGAAAATAATAAAAGTGTCACATTTGTGAAATATCAAGGGGATGTTCACGATTTAAATGTAAAAACATATGGCACACCATGGCTTCCCTTCTTTTGCTCCTTTTAGACTCTAACCACCTGTTATGTACTTCTGGCCTTTCGAAGGGGCTTACAGAATGTGAAGAGTCATTTGCCTCCTATCGGTGGAGGCTTTGCATTAGAGGCCTGGACTGAGAAGGATCTTGCACAGATTACCGTATGAATGGGCTTGGGCCCATCTCTGCTGCCACAGTATGAGTCTAGGGAAGCAGCAGGATTTGGCTGGACGCCCTCAAGACATCTTCAGAGAACTGGTAGCCTCTTCCCCATGTGACTTTTGCTGTCTTTGGAAAGCCATGAAATTCTCTGTCCCTTAGGAAACAGTCTTGCAAAGCTGGCTTTTCTGTTCTCATGGAGAGGGTGCAACTTTTTGATGGTGACAGGCAAATGACTGGAAATGTTCTCCCAGCCGTGCACACAACAGATGCAGGAGGTTCTCTCTGTAGAGAGCTTAGCTGTGTGTAGCTGTACGAAGCTGAAATTTATCCATAGTAAGAAATGGTATGTTTGAGACACTTTTGCAAAACCCAGTCACATAGGTCTTGGTCATAAAGCCAAACTGTCACTTGAAACACTGCTTCCAGTTCAGCAAGTGATCAGATGGCCATAGGCTATGGTCTCTATTACAGTGATTCATGAGCAAAGGCCCCTGTAAGACATAAATGCCTCTCTAGTGGTTGTTCTGGGCCCAGACGTGCCTTGTTCCTTCTGTAGGGACTTTACATCTGTCTGTTAGTGCCAACGGTCAAGCCCGCCATACTTCATCCCTACTAGTCTCTTTCTTCTAGTAGATGTGATCTTGCCAGGGCCATTGGAAGCAGCCAAGGCAAAACTGTAATCCAAGAGTCTGAGGAGAGCTGGGTGTTTAGACCAGTCCCCAGGAGCTGACCGCAGCACGCCACCCACGTACTCATCATTGAAACCACCAATGGGAAAGTGACCCACCTCCTTGTAAAGATACTGAATGGAAGCACTGGTGGGAGGGGGCAGAAAAGGTCACTTAGAAAACCCAGGTTTGACTACTACCCCTCCTAAGAAGTCAGTGAACATCAAATACAAGCAGCCTTGTGTACTCTTCAGTTTTGTGGATCCTTTTGTGAGTCCTGAGCTGCCTTCCATGGTAAGAAATATTGGAGGTGCTGTTCTTTCAGATCAATTTGTAGGAGTTTTGTAAAATTCCCAGAGGCATACTTCATTAGTAGCTCCAAATGACACGGGAAGGAGCTTCATCCTGCTGGGCTCAGGTACAGAACGTACTGGAGTAAACACATGATGTCACCTTAGAAGTATGGGGCAGGGTGCCAACATGAGACACCGGCAGCGCAAACTCTGCCCACCACGAAGATCCTAAAACTGTCTCGCTCCATTCTACAGTATCTTGCAAACCACATCACAGGGAATAAACTGTCCCTGCTGACATTCTTCAAGACTACGGAGGCTGATAGGCAGTTCTAGGACTGAGATGTCTAAACTACTAGAGAGTGTCATTCTTGGTACCCACGTGCACTCATTTGCAGAAGGTTAAACGAGCAGAACAAAAATAACTTTATGGAGAGACAGATCTGTTCTTAGCCAGAAAATACACATTTCTACTGGTTGATCTCTTTCTAACCCTTTGCATTCTTGGGAGCATGAAGAAATCTAACGAAAAAGTCCTCAGAACTTCCTGATATAACAATCACCTGCTAAAAATAAGATTTATAAACTGTGAATGTCTCAGATTTGCTTCCATTGCATAGGGGAGAGCCATGGCACATGCAGCAGAAAAACAGTAGACTGTCAACCCAGAACTGAATTCATATTTTTCTACAGCAGAATCTTCCAAATTCACCACGAGTCAAAATGGTCCCATTTTCATAAACTTAGTCCTTGGATCTGGAAACAATATCAGTTGAAATCTGGTCTTCAACTCGAGTCCTAAAGGGGTTATTGCTGTCTTTGGCACAGAATCAACACCTAAGCACAAACACCCAGTAAACAGACCTGTGCAAATCTGACCACCCCCCACCCCCAAAAGTCACAAAGGTAAGTCTAAAAATAAGAAGTGACAGTTCACTCTTCATGAAGCTCAGTCCCTCCGGTGTACACTTTCAAGATTCCACGGAACTCTTGGGCAAAATGGGCCTGGGCCCAGAAAAATAGTTTTGAATTTGTATTTTCCTTCTGTGTTACTGGAGATCTTTAAAAAATATATCAATGAATATACGGCTACATGTGTACATGTAACTATTCTGCTATGAAGGTAACCGGTTTTAATGTAAGGTAAATTAGAGATGACTGAAAAAAAAAATCACTAAGAAGCTTAATTCTAGCCATTTCTAATTTCATCCTCTGTTAATCTCTGAAACATATTTAGATGAACACGTTCAGAAAGAGGATGGTTCAGCTTGGTCTATTTTTGACACAGCAGAGTAAACTATGTCATTGTGTCACCTACTATGAAATCTCAGCTTCAATGACGTGGGCGCTTAATCATCTGTCCTTTACCCAACAGGCCAGCCTGGGAGGTGGGAAATCTTTCTGTTGACTAATCAAAATGCCTACGCTCTCCCCTCCCCCAGCCACACAGGGGAGGGGAGGTGGCGGGAACAGACACAGAGGGCTGTGAATACCAAAGTCAGATCCTCCACTGAAAACTGCCACCAAGACACAAGAGCAG
The DNA here is from genome assembly GCF_008692635.1 of Crocuta crocuta. Lineage (NCBI taxonomy): Eukaryota > Metazoa > Chordata > Mammalia > Carnivora > Hyaenidae > Crocuta > Crocuta crocuta. Next base: position 12,803,581 of record NW_027532406.1, read on the forward strand.
AGAGATAAAGAGAAAAAGGAGAAATAAAAAGATGCAGCCAAATGGATACCAGGGAGCAAATGACCATACCTTGGCAACAGCTTTGCCGTCAGAGTTGTTGTTAGAATCTTTAACACCACTGAATGAATCTCTTCTTTGTGGGCACGGCTTCTTTTTGCGTGGTCTGCCTTTAAGGTTTGGCGCTGAAAACAAATGAAGAGCGATTGATGTACATTTTCATGTGCATAGGTTTCCTTATGAAAGACCAAGGGTGTTAATACAGTGGTGCCCACTAAACTGTTCAGAGAAACGTACGCATCTCATTTTATGCTCTCCTCTCTGACGGGCCGCATCTTGGTAGACTGTACAGTTCTGTACATGCTTCCCCAAGTGAATCTACTACACTTTAACATGTCTAATTAGTATAAATAAAATGAAGCTCTCAGCTCTCAAGGACAATAGTAGGGAAAAGGCACTTCCTACTCTTAGAAAAGAAACATGTTGAGCTGAAAGACAACCCGAAGCCAGGCTTGGAGATTAGTCTTTGTTTTTGTTTTGTATCTGTTTTTCAGAAACCTAGGTGAAATGCCAGCCCATTATGGTATCATAGTAATGTGGCATTTGAAAACCTCTCTTCAGCAGTGGAGACATGAGCATTTTCTTAAATTATGGTACAAATAAGTGGATATGATTACAAATGAATAGAGAGAACTATACAAAGAACATTCATGGTTAAAAATATGAAAGATATTCTTACAAGTATTTACTAATAGTATTGCTATCAGCGTGTTTCAAATCTCAACAAATCTGGCAGATACATTTAAATCAGCATGCTGTCTTTTTCCTTCTCAACGTAGTAAGATCTCCAGGGTTATTTAAAATAACTTCCAAAGATCACACACTGGGGTTAGCCTAATTCTGTGAGGAATATACTTTCTTAAAGCCACAGACAAGATGCAAAGCAAAGTTCTATTTCATCCCTGATGTTGGACTTGAATCCCTTTAAGATCCACACAGAAAGCAGGGGGTAGAAAGACTGCTGTTTATCTAGTGCTCGGACTGTCCGGCATCAGCTTTCATATTTAGCTTCATCAGTCACCTAAGTCAAGCAAAATTAAAACAAACCACTAACCAAGCAGCCCTTGAACAATTTCAAACTAATGAATTGTAACCCAAGCAATTTTTCCCAGCCCTTTCGAGGTACCCACACTTTTATTTATTGCTTGAAGATAGGATTGCCCCAGTGCCAAATCTGAACCACTCGAACGCTTTTAATTGTTGTTCATCTTACTTACATCACACATTTAACCAGTGGTTTTAGGACATTTTGCACCGTGCTCCTCAACAGGAGTCCCGTGCACTAGCTTTTCTACCGTGGATAACAGATCTGCTGGTGGTAAAGCTCAGGAAAGCACAGCTGCATTTCTAGTCGGGCAAAAGTTTAAAAAGTGGGGCTCAGGCTCCCCCTCCCAAACCCACTCCCTTCCCTTCTCCCCCTAGACGGATGTCCAGAAGTCCACCCCAGAAAGCCAGCCTGGAATTATCACAGGGAAACAAACTCACAGACAAAAATCAAGCAAAGAGAAAGTAGCGATTACCCATTCCAGTCGACAAACATCTGCCTGAGGATGTCTGTGCTCATGAAAGCTACAGCATGTGACTGCTTCCCGGCCACGTCCCTGGAAGTCTTGACTTGGTGTGGATGTCAGCTTCCCTCCCAACGGGAATGCAAGTGCAAGCTGCCAGGCTCAGCACTGTGCTTACGACTCCCCTCCCCCGGCAGCTCCATTACTCATGTAAACACACAGCAGTGACTAGCACGGAGTGTGTGGGATGAGCTCTGAGGACTTTGCCGAGTTGCCAGACTGGCAGGGAGGGCTCGGCTCTCTCCCCCTCCCTGCTCCGCCTCGGTGATTTCATCGGGCCTGGGTTGGGGATCCTGACCTCCTGCTCTCCGTCACAGACTAATGCCACCTTCCATGAACTGCCCCGCTCCTCAGCCCCGAGCCAGGGCGTGGACTGTTTTGGTTTGAAGACTTGGTGTAGCACAGAAGTGTTTCCACAGCCGACTCAAGTGCTAAGACTTTAATGACTGTGAGGGAATGATGTACTTTCATGTCCCTTATCAAAATAATAGCCGAGCGAGCAGAGAGCTGACAGAGAGACAAACAGAACTTAGGGGAGGTCTGAGACATTTCATTAAAAGAACCAAAACAATTATCGCCTCCATTCTCAGATTTGTTAACCATGGTCTCTCTTTCCTAACATTTTGGCAAAAAAACAAAACAAAACAAAACAAAACAAAAAAACCCAAAACATTTAAACCTAAAAGCATTTATTTCCAGAGAAGCTTTCAAATCCCAAAGGCCTTTTAGATAGAACTTGTACTGAACAGGCTGTTTTAAATAAAGGCAAAGGTTCCGGGAACCGACAATAAGTCATCCCCAAATCGGGTCTATTTTCTCCATTCTTTGAGCTGTTTTCAGAACCAGAGAAGCACATGCCCTTCCCCAGCAGATTCTGAGAATTATAAATTTAGAACAGGCTAGCACCTAATATTCTGGTCACACAAACTTAAACTCTAAATGGGATTTGATCAAGAGAAAAAGCCTTTTGTTCATAATGAGGCAAGTCGCTGACATTTCAGGTAGGGTAGACAAATCCCACCGATCGCTCAAGCCTCAAACTCAAATATCTCTTCTCCTTTCCCTTCTGCCCTCCTTTTTCTGACTTTCTCTTATGGAAGGTATCACTGTATTCTTTGTACTTTGGTTGTGTTTTATGGGTTATTATTATCCTAAATTGGAGAGTCCTTAAGGGCAGGACCAGTCAGACTCATCTCTCACCTGCCCAGCACACACCCAAGGAGATGGCATTACATAATGTAAATCTGTTGAATGAATAAGTGACTAATGGAAATAAAGATGCCCACATGTACCTCCTTCAAGTCTTCACGAGCCGGACTCACAAACTTGGCCTTGTGCATACCTGTCACGTTGGGCACCTGTAAACCTGTGCTCGCCTTTACTATTTACACTTGAGCGCCGGGAACATAACCCAGTGACCAGAAAGTCTGCTCTGGGAATTAAGACAGAAAACCTAAGGCCTTTGGTTCCTGATGACCGCTAAGCCTTCGTGTCTGGCATCTCAGAAGGGCTGTGATATTGTCCCCAGTGCAACCAGTGCCCTGGGGAGCGGATGTTCAGAGTCCCAGGGAGAACAGAGCACACGCAGAACTGGGTGGGAGCCCCCATCATATGATCTGAAACCTTTTGGATCCATAAAACCCTAGGCAAAGCTCTGGGACTGAGGGCTGGCTTTTGGGGGGAGTAAAAAGTCTGGTCCTTGGGCTACTTTCTTCTTCTTCTTCCTCTTCTTCTTCTTCCGGAATCAAGAAAACAAATCATTTGCAAGGCAAGTGAGTGAAAACAAATGCTTTATGGTGTGGTGGTGTTCGGGAGTGCGGGAGACCAGCAGTACACTTACTGATAGCATAACTGGCTATAGTCAGATACACCACAAAAGAAAATAGTGTGAAGCAATAAATGCTCGGTTACTTTTCCACGTGTATATATCCATTAACTGGCCCTGGGCCCATTCATTCAGAGTTCAGTCAATGCTCTTTACCTGAATGTTTGCAATATTACACATGAATAATAATAATAGCTTGTATTTACTGGGCACTATCTCTGTGCCAGTCGGCACTTAGTATACAATAACCCATTTAAAACTCACAGCAAACCAACAGGAAGGCACGATTATTGTCCCCATTTTCCAGACCAGAAAACTGAGTCAGTGATGAAATTAGTTGTTTTAGGTCATGCAACTGGTTACTGGTAACGAGATCCAAACCAGGCAACTGGACTTTATCCAACGTCCCTGCTTTAAGTAACTTCTAACAGACATACACACTCAGTCTGTCTCATAATGAGATATTTATATTATTAACTTGGGCTGGCAGTCACCAGGGAGCTTTCCCTAAATGAAAACACTCAAATAGCACCACACAGTACGAGGGTACTAAGAGCCCATCGCAGGCAGCAAACAGCATCCTACAGACTCGACGTGGGGCAGGGTCCCCAATCCTGACTTAGCAGTAGGTGAAAGACTTCCCCTAAAGCCACAGAGTTCCAATAAAACTTAGCGTGCCATCCACATTACCCCTTTGCAGTGGGCCACCGACTCTTCTGCCTGCACAGTGAAAGATTTCTGTGGTTTAAAAAAAAAAAATCTTTCCTCTCTGACTGCCCATCTGTTCCTCTTACTCAGTGCCGTGAAATTAACAAGTATTCACCTTTGTGAAGTCACTGCTATTTCTATAGGCGTTAATCCCGGGAGTCAGCGACCGCCACTGCTGAGGGCTACTTTGACATCTCACCCACGTGTTTTGTTTTCTCCTTTTTTAAAAACTCAGTCAAATATTACTAAAAGATAACCTTTTTAAAGACAATACAGCAGAATAATGTTTTTGTTTGTTTTCTTAAAGCATCTAGAGTTTCCAGGCACTCACTTATGTATTCACTTCTCTATGGGTTCTGACAAGTGATGTGTCAGGACAGTGCAGGTGTGGGAAACTTTCAGCTCAACCCCAACCCTTGAAATAATAATAATAAAACAAAGGAAATGTAACCAGTTACTGGCAAAGTAAATTGCTTTTGGCTTGAACGTCCCTGTTTTTTTCTACTGTGTTCTTCCTGTCATGACCGTCTCTCTTTTTTTATAACATTTATGCTCTTGGAAATACCACGAAGATAAACTGCTATAAAAGCTGGATTGACTCATCACTTAACAACTCTTTCTTCTCGTTTTGCAGAGAGGATTTTGTTGCCAATGCAGCTCCATATTCTCTCGAGAAATTCTTTGTGAGCTTCCACTTAGAGATGGGACTTTCTTGCTGGTGGAGAACTGCAATTAGGAGGGTGGAAAACCAGGCATCATTTTTCTAAGAGTTTGACCCCCTAGGGTCAACATCTAGAAGAAGTTGGCAGAGCGTTAACTCACTTGATTTGCAAGCTGTGCGTGCCTGTCTACACATGGGTGTGTGAGTGTGTGTGTGTGTGTGTGTGTGTTTTAAACACTCAACACAAGCCAGAAAACTGAGGTCCACTGACTGATGTATTAGGGACTGAGAAACATCGCTCCATGTTTAGTGCACATTACTGATAATACTTTGCATTTCTGTAATGCCTTTCCTCTGAGGATCTCAATTCTCTGCTACATTTTCTTTATAGACAATAATCTTAAAATACTCTGGCAAGTTTCAGCACGGAGCATTGCTCTTGCTGGAAAAAAATACCCTAATTTAGTTATCATTTACTGTGTTCTATTTTCAATGTTTCCCTTTTGACTATTTAGAAACTTCCTCTTTCACTACAACAAAAATAGGATGAGTGTTTTTAAAGTTATTAATATATGAGTAAAAGATTTAGAAACCAAGAATGGCAGAAAGCTTGATCAGAGCCACTCCTGAAATTTCACAGATAATCTCTTACAGAATTTCAGTTTTCAAGTACTTGGAAAAAAAAAGAAAAGAAAAACAGAAGCTCTCAGCCCTCATTTTGGCTTTAACTTAAAGGCAACATTTTTATTTTGAAAATTCATATATGATACCTTTAAATGTTTATTTCAAATCCACAGCATATTCCATATACTCACTACCCCACACCTAATAGAGTGGTGCCAGGAACTGTGGATGCTGGTACTTAACGTCTGTTAATTAGTTGAATCTTTCTGTGAATTCACAAAGCATTACTTACGTATAGATTTAAAAATTTTCAAGTTTATTCTGTTTTCCTATAAACAATTTTCTACACCTAACAGGAATGTTTGAGAAGCAACTATGTTATCTGAGAAATGAGCACACAGAAACACTGACCAGCAAAACTCCATCTTGTGGGACATTCTAACTTAAATGATGACTTTTAAGTAACAGGCAAGGTAAAGAAAAAACAAACCAAAACACTGCAAGAATGTTATCATTTTCTATAACTGTTCCAACAGTTCCCTTTTCAAGAGTAATTATTTTTCTTAAATAAAGCCATGAAAAATAATAGTTTAGAGGCATCAACCAAGGCTAGAACCAGCCACAGATGCCCTCACTCTCAAATGCCCCCAAGAGCACCCAGCCCTGAACAGTGACAGGTGCACCTGCCCCAGGGGGATGACCACACTGCCACTCTGGATGTCATGGACGCCTTGAGTTTCCAAGTGTGCTTTTAGATCCGGCATTGTTTGGACCACAGTGCCTAGAACAACAATTTAGCATTTCCAATGCACTTCACTCTCTCAGAACCCAGGTCTACTTCTACCTCCTGTGAAGGGTGAGCAGTTAAGTTGTTAGAAAGAGGGTGGGGGGAGAAATGAAGCAGGCTTTACCTGAGGTCCAACCACTTTGGCTCTTGGTCAGAATCACTGAGAGCCCCACAAGTCACTAACGAGAGCGGAATGTATTAGTGCGTTTGTCATACCTGGACTGCTTTGGCGGCTTAAGTCCAAAACAGCCATGGACTCCACTGACTGCTCAACAAACCATGTAAGTAAACACACTTGTAATCCCTTCCAAAACATGCCCAGTCTTACTCACTCTTTGTTTCATACTTGTGAATGCTGGAGCAATTGTTAATGCCCTGATCAAAGTTTTAGTAATTTCATAGGCATGTGATTTGCATAGCTATTTCCTGATCCGCCTTCTCTCTGCCCTGGAGGTCTTCATTTCTCAGAAACACTTAAAAACACAGATTATTTGACTTCTTCCCTTCCCCCACCCTATAAATGGAACTCGATTTGCTAGCTCATCTGTATTGCTAATTGGTTTGAAAGCATGTGACTCCACACATTCTTGCCATTAAAACACAAGCAAACCTCTTTTTCAGTCAGGTTTTACCAGCAGTGACAGGCAGATTTCTATCTTTATTTCCCCTCTCTGTCTTGAGGAGGGAGAGAAATTTAAATGTCCAAATGTTATCTCTATATTATTCTGAAACAATGTAGTGAATTCCAAAGGAATGCAGAAATGTTCTAGAAGTGTATAATAGGCTTGTCTACAAGGGCCTGGCAAAGAAGAAAGAAATTACAGACACTTTTCACTACCAATTGCAGAATGAGGGGAAAATCTGGGAGCTAAATCTAGGTGTAGGGTGAATAGAGATTCTGGGTTTTCAGAAGATGGACTCTCTAAGGAGAGAATTCTGAAAATAGGGATGAAGATTGAAATCTATGCCTGACCTTTTCAAGCCTGACCTTCCCTTTGGTTTGTTCTGGCCAGGTCCAGCATGCTTCATGGTAACCATTTTCGGTGAAAGGTCCCCTTCAGGACCTGCTGAAGGGGCAGAGGGGGTGGCTCCCAGCTGTCTCACAAATGTTGGTCTCCGAGGTAATGAGGTCTACGCACCAGGGTGTCAAGAGCCAATGGAAGACTCTGTTGCCTTAAAAGTCCAAATTTTACAATTAGGTAAAGAAACATCAAGGCAGGGGCGCCTTGGTGACTCCGTCGCTTAAGTGTCTGACTCTTGGTTTGGGCTCAGGTCATGATCTCGCGGTTTTGTGGGTTCGAGCCCCACATCGAGCTCTGTGCCAACAGCATGGAGCCTGCTTGGGATTCTCTCTCCTCCCTCTCTGTCCCTGCCCCACTCGTGCTGTCTGTGTCTCTCTCAGGGTGAATACATAAACTTAAAAAGAAGCAGAAGAAGAAGAACAAGAAGCAGCAGCAGCAGCAGCAGCAGCTTCAGGGCAGAGTGGATGTCCAAGGACTTAGCTTGGTATGGAGTACAGGTGGAAGTGTGGTCCAGTTGTTAATACTGTGCACAAAGGGTCTGATTTTCTTCCCTAGCCATGAGGTCTTGTCATGAAGTCACAAACCCAGCAAAGTCAAAAATGCCTCTAAAAATGCCACAGGGGCTCAAACTTCTACTTTCACATCTACCCGGCAACTCATTTCTCCTGCTCTTCTCCCTGGATGCCTGGTGCCCATGGTCCCTTTCTAGGCCTTGGGTCCCAGCTTCCTCTCTTCATGGAGAAGACAATGTTGACTGTTGAGGAAAAACTTGCATGAAAGCTATTAATAATTAGATGAAGTGCATTGTTTCAATGCTTACTATGTACTTTTTCTTAAGATTTTGAAATAACTTACATTTCCATTTTCATGAACAGATTTAGTCTTTCTTAGTATGATTGTTTATAATAAGAATAGAATATTAATTTAAGATACTTGTTTTTTTTTTAAGTTTTAGGCTATTTTAATTTAGGCTATTTTAAGGATCCAGTCTGAAAATACTTTTTAAGGACATTTTGATTTCTATAATTTATGAAATGTATAAAGATAGGACCTCTTGAACATCAGAGACTTTTTGTCTGTCTCTCCCTTTATTCTTCTTGTTACCATCAATAGACCCACTCATTCTAGTACATGATTGATATGTTCTGTGGTGTTACTATTGAATATGACAGCACAGAAGTGAAAGTTACTTTTTTTTTTGTGCTGAACAGTCTTGCAAGGGGCAGCAAATATCAGAGCAGTTTTTAAACTCATATAAACAGAACATTCTTGGTCAGCCATTTCTCCAGGTTTGGAAATGAGATATTCCATTTTCAACATTGAGGATAATTGATTTGCTACATCTCTCAAGAAAACATTCCCTACTTGGAAATAAGTAAAAGAGACATTGAGTGTGTGTGTGTGTGTGTGTGTGTGTGTTGTGTGTGTGTGTGGTTTAGCATAGAGGTACTTAATTTTGTCAGACTTGTACTAATATATTATGAGAGACATTTCAGTTTTTCAAACACATACACATAAGAAAAAGTAAAAGGTCATCAAGTAATAAGCTTCCAATCTCTTTTTTAAAAGATCCCAAAAGGAATTTGTACTCAAGAGGGATTTTTCACTTTCTTTGTTTTTCTACCTTTCAGAAAGAATGATTGAAAAAGTAGGATAGTCTCTTACTTAAAAAGTAAAAATGATGACTAGTGTAGTTTGTCTGAGACTCTTAGACATTTTTTTCTTTGCTCAGGTAAAACCCTCCCATCCCCTTTTCCTTTCCGAGCTACCAGTGGCATCTCTGAGCTTCATTTGTTTGTGGATACATATGACTCAAGCTGCAATACCAGAAAACAATTTCACAAACTCTCCTGCGATAGATACCAAGGAACTCCCAGACACATGGCAGAGAAGAGGGTGTGTATTGGAGCAGAGGGGAGTGAGGGTCCAGAATGAAGAGAGCAAGGCTCTGGGTTGTGTGTGTAGTCAGGGCAAGCGAAAGAGTGCTCCATCAGTGGGTGTGAGTGTGGGTCACATTCTGGAGAAAGATGGACAGATAACCATCAGAAACCCTAACGTAAATCTAGTGATGAACAAGGAGAGTACACAGAAGAGGTCAGAACTGCTTCCAGTTTTTTCAGTGTAAGAAAAAACGTTTCTATAACTGCTTAGAGCTGCTCTAACATGGTCATCTCTAGCCACGTGGGGCTATGGAGCACTGGAAATATGTCCAGTACAAAACTAAGATTTGCCATAAGCATAAAATACACACTGGATCTCCGGGACAATATATAAAATGTAAAATATCCCATTAATGACATTCTATATTGATGACATTTTGAAATGATATGCTCAATATACTGGATTAAACAACACACATTAAAGTCAATTCTACCTGTTTCTTTTTACCTTTGAAATGTGGTTAACTAGAAAATTTTAAGTTACATGTGGCTTGCATTATGTTTCTTTTGGAGGATGCTGGTTCAGTCAAGAATTCAATGTCATGATTACAGATATGTCCTTGGAAATGTGTTAAAGAGGAGACAGAACAAGATTAACATCTGAAGCTACAGTAATCCGCAAGAGTGTTGATTCAAAGTTTCAGTGAAATTGGGGGTTTTATTTACTATTTATTATATGCAGGGGAGTCATATGTAGATGTTAGTATCTGCAAATTTTGCCCAAGCTGAGGTGTTTCCTTAGTAAAATTCAAATCTTGGTAATCATTGACTCAAGGTTACTCAATAGCCCCAGTGAAGATGTCATTTCATTAACTTCCTTAACTAATATGTCAAAGCAAATGTTAAGCCTTGACAGGACACTTGGGGGGAATAGTGAAGAGACAGAGAAAAAGAGTCTGTATAATTATTAATTTTACTAACTGTTCTCTCCAGCTAACAATGTGGGTTGGGTATAATGTAAGCCATTTGCAAACTGAGTAAGAGAAAATAGACCTTCGGTGATTTTAGCTAGTTGGAAGGTAGACTCTTCTTAGCCACAAATTGTTGAATAAATTCATGGTCTGGCCATGGTTTCCTTTTTGAAGATTTCATTTGCAAGTAAGAAAAGAGATCAGATACAGTCAGTCCTCAAGTCACCCAAGGGCATGGCCTTCATGGCTTTTCCAAGGTGCTTCAACTCCCATGGTTTTATACAACAAAAAGTGAGATTATTCATCAAAGACAAGCACTCCAATAAACCCAGAAAAGTTGACAGAACAAAAAAGTTTGAACTCTAGGGGGCAGAAGAGGAGACACATTCTTTCCCCCTTCATTCTTAGCACCAGGAGCCTATGGGTTGTCACTCTAAGGAGACAGCAGCTGCTCAGTGGCCACCTGGCTCCATGTCCCAGCCTCTCAAATAACTGGTCACAGTAGCTGAAATCAAAGCCTATTCGCTCCACCCCTCACCTTTGGATTCCTGTTGCTGCAACAACACAGAAACAGAACTGGCCGTTAACAGCTCTCCAAATACAACAGGCCAATCAAAGGGCTACACATCCACCTGGATTCTTTTATGGAACCCTGCCCCCCTCACCTTGTAGGGTTCCCATTGTAAGAATAAAAGAACAGCAATGGTAGCAATGGAAATAAGCTTAGGAAATATTTTCTTTTCTTAGAAGGCAAGAGTTGCTATAGCATTTAAGGCAGTAACATGCAGAGAGATTAAGACCAAATCCCTGCAACACCAACAAATTGTGCAGTGAATATTATACCTTCTCCCGTGTAGTACCTATAACATTTTTTAAATGAAGTTATCTGACAGGTTCCACCTACATCCAGTAAAGCAGTCTGCACACCTCTGGTATGTTTCTAATATCTAACTTTAGCAGTATTTGTCTTTGTCCTCCAAACTTTTTTATAGCACATGGTATGCATATTTCAGCATCCAACATTATTAACTCATGACCAACTGTCAGTTGATGGTTATCTAACACATGGGGTCTCCAAAAAAGGATCCTTATTTGGGCAAAAGCTCTTGTCTGCACCAGTCTGTCTATATTTCCCCTCAGAAGAACTTTATTTGGATTATTATTCGCTGTTCGTGGAAACTTAGGGGCTGCATGTGTGGCAATCGGAAGGCGGGGAAATAAATCCTTAGCAAGTTAAAACACTTAGCTGATATTAAAACCATTTCTAGCTTTGTTCGCTTGAAAGTAAACTCTTGGTTGCCCTCTTGTGGTGAATCTATGTGATGTGGTGGGAAGACCATAAAAATCCAGAAACGAGCAGAGTTTAATCAACTACAGGTAAGAACATTCATCCTTGACAGAAACAGTCACAAATCACAACCTTATGTTGCAGTATATGTTTTAGAATTTACATTTAGCAGCCCTCCCATGCCGAGAGGGATAGGGGTGGGTGACCAGGGATTCAGGGGGACTCGTAATATGGAAATTAGAACTTTGTCTTTCTGGTATACAATGACTTCACTATGTTTACTACCATAACTCTCATATATGTGGCAAATTGATCTTTATGAGATTTAGAAACTTCAAAAAAATCATACTCACATTTTAAAAGTTCCTTCATAACCAAAAATAGACTGATGTTCCAACTGGTTTGGAATTATAGGAACCAAGGAAAGAAGTCTGAATAATTCCCTAATATGGAAGCAAATCACTTTAAAAAAAATAAGGAAAAGTTTATTTGTTTTTGACAATAGGCAACATATGGAAACTTGGAATTTATAGAACCAAGTGTAGAGACATAATTCATTCGTATCCTCTAAAGATAAAATTTTAGAAAAATCTGAACTCCAAATTGAATAAATGGTTACTCAATTTGGCATTTAATTTCCATTTTTAAAAACAGCATTTAAAATTTCTGCTGTATGCCTTTCGACAATTTCCTGCCTAACAGGCCCATCCCCACAAAGCAAACAAACCTGGTATTAAAACAGACTGAGCAGCTTAAGAAAAAGCTGGGGGCAAAGTACATAAGAACATAAACTATTTTTCATCATATTACTAGCAAATGTACCGTTTCCCTTTTTATGTGTCTTCTCTTTAGAGAAAAGCCACTCCTCCAATCTGCATTAACAAAAATGCTCTGTATTTTTAATATGAGTTTAATACAAGTTTAGGGGCAGATTAATCTTAACTTGGCTTTTCCACTCACACGTGGAAATTCAGTTTTGCAACAACAGTTGTTTGGGTCTGTCTTTGAATTAGCAAAGTTCTTAAAGTAATTTTACTATAAAATTAAACAGCTGTGAGTTCTTTAGCAAACATGATGATTCCCGTTCTTCTTTGTACTATTGTGCAAGCTCAAATACCCTTTCTTTCATGTCTTTTTATTCCAAAACGAATTCCCTAGTTAGCCTTGTTTAGCTTAAAAAAACAATATTAAAGAAGAGGGTGGGATTTGCTGACCTCTGAAATCCATCAGAATTTAAGCACAGGGCGTTTACACAAGGTGCACACTCAAAAGGGCTTTTGTTTCATTCCTATTATGGAATGGAAAATTATATTCTGCTCCGATATAAAGCTAATCCTTGTGCAAAACGAAGCTGTTTGCAAATATTCCTGTGGAGCAAGGCATCTTAGGCCTATTTTGCAGATGAGAACATTGAAACCTCGAGAAATGGTAAGGAGGCGAGAAATGAAGACATTCATAGAGGCTGGAATTAAATTTAGAATTTGACTCCTAGCCCAGGACTCTAACCACGTGAGGGCTCTGACTCTTTGGAGTCAACAGAAGAGCAATTTTAAAACATTCTTTTGACATTATTAACCACAGCCTCAGGGCTCAGGGAAGTGGGGGTGGGGGGCAGGGCCTGGAAACAATGCAGGGCTCCTAGGTGACAGCCTCTTGCAACATGACTAATAAAATGGCTTACTTGATCCATACCGCCATATATTCTAGGAATGTTCAGAGGCTTAATGATTCCCTTTGCATCTTGAAAAATCTAGATTTGAGTGCTAGTGTAGACGACCTCCTAAAATGCAGAGCCAGAGAATCATAACAAGACATTAAGTATAGCAGCGCCGGGGTGGCTCAGTAGGTTGAGCTTCTGACTCTTGATTTCGGCTCAGGTCATGATCTCACGGTTCATGGAATCTGGTCCCATGTCAGGCTCTGAACTGATAGTGTGGATCCTGCTTGAGATTCTCTCTCCCTGTCTCTCTGCCCCTGCCCTGCTTGCGCACACTCTTCTCTGTCTCAAATAAACTTAAAAAAAAAAAAAAAAAGGCATGAAGTCTAGAAACTGGTTGTTGGCTTTTCACATGAATTTGGAATCAAAGATCATTGCTAGGAGTTGGTGAATTGATAAATGTTACGACTGTAGAATTCTTCATTTGAGTAACTTATAAAGTGTTGGAATTCCCAAGTTTAAAAAAATTTTTAATGTTTTTTTATTTATTTCTGAGAGAGAGAGACAGCATGAGCAGGGGAGGGTCAGAGAGAGAGGGAGACACAGTTTCTGAAACAGGCTCCAGGCTCTGAGCTGGCTGTCAGATCATGACCACAAACTGCGAGATCATGACCTGAGCTGAAAAGTCGGACGTTTAACCAGCTGAGCCACCCAGGCGCCCCTGGAATTCCCAACTTTAAGAAGAACCTTAGCTACCACTAGTACAAAGTCTTATTTTACACATCAGAAAAAGGAGGCCCAGAGAGACTGCAATTTTGTCTGAAGTCACACAGCTAGTGGCGGAGCTGTGAGAAACACTGATGTCTGTTGGCTGCATGGGATCAGTAGCACTGCCTCTCCGCAGATGGCTTTTCAATGGGTCCTGATTACCTCCTCTTGGGTCTCTGCAGGGCGAGCTCTGTCATCCCAAGAGCACATTACTAAAACACACTTTCCAGGGAACTGCAATTAATAAAGTCAAATGGGAGCTGACAAGGACATTCCCACTGTGTTCAAATGCCAAAACCTACAACTGAGAAAGCTCACTTGGAGTGCACAGGCTGTGGGTCCTCCTAGCAAAACTTCTGTGTACCACACAGAAAGTGTGCTCAGACCCAAACCGGAGGGACTAAGAGGCAAGCATGCGGGAAGCTATCGGGGCAATACTCCAGCATCTGGCGCCAGTGCCTGCCACCTGCTTGCTTCTGTCGGGCTGTGCTGAAGAACGAAGGGGGCCTCCTTGGTTGAGGAAAGGCCTTGGGAATTTAGGACTTCCGGGGTTCAGGGGACTGGACCACAGCAGACCTCACTTTGGAGTGACCTCACTCTCTTCCAACAATTAACATATGCCTTAGAGACTGCAAGCACCTCTCCTGGCTTCACCCCTGCATGCCCATGTTCACAGGCTTCCTCTGACCACACCCTCCCCTCTTCACCCTTGTCCTTCTTGCCCTGACTCTTACTTTTGCTCCTAGACCCGCACTGGGCATCACACCCACTAAAAAGCTTCCTTAGTCTCCTCACCTCGAGCTGGGAGAGGAGCGCTTTGTCAGTAGCTGTGTCATCAAGCATGCTTCCACTCCAGCTCCTATCATCCCATATTGAATTCGTAGGTCTCTCTCCCTCACCAGACTCTGTCTTGGTCACTGTAACATCATTATTGTAGGTGCTCAATAGATGTTTACTGAACAAGTAACTCTCCCTATACTGTATTCTGAAAGCCCTGCCTGGTACTTGACTCTTGCCTGGCAAGAGTCTAATAAATGTTTATTAAGCCTCACTAACTCCTGATCCCACTGGGGAAAAGAAACAACCTCTGAAGAGGGCAAGGTGGCTGGGTTGTCCTTGGTGGCTCACCTTCCTGTCTGTAGCACCTTCCACTGGTCACAATCACAATTAATAAAGAGAAGGCATGTATCCCCACATTATGTAACTCTGAGACCCAGCTATTGTCAATCACTTAAATGCTTAACAGAAATAGGCCCTGTCTGTGAATCTATAGATTTGACCTCCTTTGCTAAACTCTCCAACCCATAGAGATGCTGGCTTTCCCGGAGAACCCTTAACAGGGAAAAAGTCAGTGACACCTAAGAGAAATTAAGTTCCCTGGGGAAGATAAGATGGCAGCCTGCCTAGCGAGAATTACTTTTTAAGGAACCCCATCCCTACAAAGCTGCCTAAAAAAATGTGCCTGCAGACAAAAGTCTGGGCAAATCTATAATGTAGAGATTAAATTTAAATTCCAATAAAGATGTTTAACAAAGGGATCAATAGAATAGGAGATTGATCTTCAGTTAAAAGTTTCCAGTAATGGGATAGTCTAGAAATTTCATAAATAATGCTTTTATCTTGATTGCAAAATAATCCCCTGCCACAAAAACAAGGCGAATCAAGGTAGGAAATTGTTCAGTGGGAATTAAAATGTCACACTTTACACAGAATAAAGCATTGCAATCACCAGGAAAACACACATTGCAAATGTGTTAACACAAAATTACATACATCACTTAATTATATAAGCGCATAGCTCCGAGTAACCCATTAGCTAAACATGTCGGGCTGCGGTTGAATATATATACATGCAATATTTTTAGCACAGAGGGGATGTAACTATGTCAGGCCTGGCACCATAAAGCCTGAGATGGCAAGTGCTATTAAACTGAGATGCAATCATGTTGAAAAGGAAACATGAACAAACAGCAGACAATTGAGAAGAAAATACAGTGAGCTTGTGTTCTACTACATGCGCTTTCCAAAACCTTATATAACTATTCATTGTCTATTTCGTCTGGCTGGCATCCCGGGTTTGTTCTATGCTATACTAATTTTATAATAATAAACTGCTACACCAGTTTTATGAAATCACGCACGCAGAGAGGTTGCAGATGACATTACATCTGATTATCTTCGTCAGCAAAGGACACTGTTCTGAAATTAAACACAGTCTCATGCAAAATCATCCAATTTGTTTAAAATGTCCCTTAGAGTTCACTTCTGAAAAAGTGATACAGTGCTGTTCCTTTCATCTCCAAAACACTGGTGAAGTTGGTAAAATTGCTGCTGGATCACCAAGTTTCACAAGGAACTAAAGAGGGCCCTTTGAAAGCAGATAGCTGTGCATTTACTTCACAGACCAGGCAGTCATATGACCCTAGGCAAGTCATCAGCTCTCTCAGGGGTTGAAGATGCCCATTTATCAAAAAGGGACTGTATCTCTATCTTACAGATTAGGAATTGCAGAGAAAGACTATGAATGAGATAAAATGAAACAACATGTCTGGCACATTATTAGAAGGCACTAGGAAGTGGTGGATGCCAGTATTATTACTGTTACCGCATACACACTATTATATGCACAGACACAAGGAAATTGGACATCACCTCAAGCTTTTCAAGAGGCCAGTGGTTCTCCAGTGGGAGAGTTATTGACACTCTGGATATACCTGAACCTTCCGCACAGAGATAAGCATCTTGTAGAACCCAGGAAGAAAGAATAAATACAACGAAAGCTAGAAGATCATTTGACACAAGCGCCTGGTATACCTCACTGGAGGCAGGCTCTTGTCTACTCTGGAAGAACCTTTCATCATAGAGGCAATAAGTAGGTTGTTAAAAGAGGAGAACATGTCTTGGTAATAACGGATTCTATGTTTTAGACCACTTTAGATCTCCAAAGAAAAAGTCAAGTCAGGAAATTACCACACAGTAAAGTAGTGCCTAAGTAGGATCAAAAAACATTGAAATGAAAATAAAAAGAAGACTATGGTAAGTGCCTTCATTCTCTGCATTAGTTGTTGAACATTTCTGAGGCCCCCAGGTTCAGCAGGATCCCCGATATCTTGGAATCACCATACAGAGGGCTCTGCTTATTGTAGGAACTCAAGAAATAGACACAAAATGGAATGGAATTGCATATGGCAGGCCAAGAAGAAAAGCAATCTATTGTTTATGGCTGTCCCAGTATGGACGAATCTATGGGAAGGTTGAAACCCAAGTAAGGTGCAAGGTTTTTCTTTTGGAGTTTCTATAAGAACATTTCTCTGAATCAAACCTCACTTTAAATGAGGCCATTATGTGGCCAAAGGGAAGAGCAGATTCCATCCATAATGAAAGTCATGGGAAGGCCACTTAAGGGGGAAACAAGAGTCACCTAAGAAGCAGCATTTAAGATCCTGATTTCTTACTGGCCAAACCAAGTCCTGGTTTTGCTTCTAACATCTACTATTTGTTGACTCAATAAATATCTGTTGCATTGCCAGCATATGCCTGACCCTGTGCTAGTCCAGCTAGGGATAAAACAGAGAAGGTAACACAGTTCTTGGCTTTAAGAAGTTCACATTTTCATTGAATTTGTATATGTATACTCACTCACCAGGCCTGTTTCCTCATCTATAACACTAGGGGTTTGTTAGACAGGACTGGTGCATGGGCCAAATCTGCCTGGTGCCATAGTTTATTTAGCTTGTAGAGGTTTTTTGTTTTTGTTTTTAATCATTATCATCAATCTAAACTCATGAGATTTTCACATAAAAATCAGTATGTCTGGCTTTTCTTAGATAGTTGAGAGATCTGACAACCCTGGCCTCCTTTCCACAGAGCATGGGGATCCACTGCTTCCTGATTTCTTACAGGCCTCACCTGACCTTCTGCCTCTGAGCTCCCTGCTGATACCTCTGGGACCCGAGTTTGTGCCCTCTGATCTGGAAGCTAACTTAGATTTTCATTTCAAATAAGGTATGATTGTGAGAGCCAGCCAATGGTAGAAATCAGTAACCTGCAGAGAAGACGTAGGTCCTGATTAACCCATGTTCTTTACCTAGTGGTCTCAGGCCAAACATTACAAGATCCAAAAATGGGGTTACCAGAGGAGGTGTTATAATCCTTCTTCTTAAGAGTTTTCCAAAACTTCATTACCTCCACATGCATTTGGGATTAGGGAGAAAGCAGTACTGCCTGAAGGCAGAAAAGCTAGCAAACTTCACTTAGAGGTTTCTCTTATATTTCACACATCCCCCTTTTCATGTGACCAAGAAGAATAGGACATTTCAGTGGGTCTCCAAGGATGCCAGACCAGATCTCATTACTCTTAAAGATGCATGGCCTGATTCCTGGGGGATCTACTTTGAAATCCAGTCATCTCAGCCACAACTCGAACTGTATTTGCTCTTCATTCATTTTTAGACCCTTTGCGCTCCAAAAATGCTTCTTGATGGTTGCTAGGCAACTATTGTTGAATACATGCAAGAGGCATTAATTGTGTGAACACTTTAAAAAAACAGGGGGAAAATTGTTTAAAACTGAGGATGCTGCCATACCTAAAATAAAATATTTCCTCCTTAGGCAGCTGTCCTGGCTTCTGTCT
The DNA here is from genome assembly GCF_008692635.1 of Crocuta crocuta. Classification (NCBI taxonomy): domain Eukaryota; kingdom Metazoa; phylum Chordata; class Mammalia; order Carnivora; family Hyaenidae; genus Crocuta; species Crocuta crocuta. Next base: position 12,822,030 of record NW_027532406.1, read on the forward strand.
GTCAGGGGTAAGATGATTCACCATAAACTACTCCCCTTCTCTCTCTCTCTTCCACCATCCCTCTTCAGCCCCCCACTCAAATATGTAAATTGCCTTCTCTTCAAGTCGCTCTCCCAGAATAACCAGGACTTGTCTTATTAGATATTCTCTGCTTTCCTGTTGTGTGGTTCCTCACTGACCACATTTTCCCTGACACGTGTATTTCATACTTGCATATCCTCAGGGCAGGACAGCTTGTGGCTCGTCACTTATTACATCTAGCTTTAGAACCCACTAAACTTATCATATAGTGATCGTCTCTTTCTCTGACCCAAATGGAAACAGCAAGAACTCTTCTATTTTCCACATCAAAGACTAAGATTTCTGCTGATGCCAAATGCTCTGTGCTTCTTACCAGTAAACGCAGACTTCATTTTATAGTGTGTTTTCCTTGCACTTTTTTTTTTGACATTCCAAAGCCATGATCAAGCTACAAAGACATAGACTTCCATAAATTGAGTCAAACGTCTAAACTAAACAAAGGTAGAACTTGTGGCAATGTGATCTCCCTCTTTTGTTGGATATTAAGTGAAGAAAAATAATTTTCCATCAGAGTCCTAATGACAAACTAGGCTAACTGCATACTCTTTCCACTACATGGTTCACATGGGTAACTTAGTTTCATCATCTGTAAAATGGAGAAAATGATTCAGGGCTCAGAATAATGTCTGGCACATAGTGAATGGCACATAAGCAGCATCAACATCAGTACTACTACTACTACTACTACTATGATTATGTCTGGGTCTTATATTTGTCTTCCCACCATTTCTTGGCCATGTATTGTCATCTTGGTTAATTCTAATCCAAGATTATGTCTTTCCAGGGTTTCTGGGTGGCTGTCAGTTGAGTGTCCAACTCCTGATTTCTCTGGATTTTGGCTCATGTCATGATCTCACAGTTCGTGAGATCAAGTCCCATGTCAGGCTCTGGGCTGACAGCATGAGGTCAGTTTGGGATTCTCTCCCTCTCTCTCTTCCCCTCCTTGCCTTGCACATGCATGGGCGTGCTCTCTCCCTCTCTCTCTCTCAAAATAAATAAATAAATAAATAAACTTAGAAAAAGGATTACATCTTTCCTATGAAATCAATTTTGAAAAATATTGAGGATAATAGACTTAAATCTAGAGAAAAAAACAGAGGTTGTTATCAGAGATAAGATTATATTAAATTAAAAAATATGATGCTAGGGGCTTAGTCGGTTAAGCGTCCGACTTTCACTTAGGTCATGATCTCGCGGTTCGTGGGTTCGAGCCCCGCGTCGGGCTCTGTGCTGACTGCCAGCTCAGAGCCTGGAGCCTGTTTCAATCTGTGACTCCCTCTCTCTCTGACCCTCCCCTGCTCACGCTGTCTCTCTCTCTCTCTTAGAAATAAATAAAAAATATTTAAAAAGAAAAAAAAAATATGATACTAAACCTTTGAGCTGACTTTTGGAAAGACACAAAGAGAGGGCGTGGTGGAACTGAGTTCAGTCTACACTGTGTGTACAAGTGTTAGGGTGGATGGGAGGGCAGGAAGAGAAGGAAAATAGATGCAAGAACATCATTACTCTGGAATATTCTGGACAGATCAATCCTAGGCCTCTCTGTGTCCCTGCTGCCATCTCAGACTGTCCCACAAGCAGTTCTGGAGATCCCATCTCCCTCGACTTAGGTGAGTCGTGGTATACATGGTCAATCTCTAGTAAGTGTTTCATGCTCGGCACTGTGCTAAAAGTTTTACGTGCAGCATTTCACTTAATCCTCATATGATATCCCTCTGAGGTGGGTAATATTAACACCAACTGAAAGATGAGAAAACTGAAGCATAGAGAGGTAAAGGAATTGGCCAGGAGCACAAGGGGGTAGGTAGCAGTGCGTGTGTCGTCAGCCAGTCCAGGTGTCAGAATTCAACTTCCTGGCGCTGTGCTACCAGCGTCCGTACAGCAGCCTGTTCAAAGCCCCCTCTTGGGGAACAGACTCCCTTCGACGGGAGGCCCAGGCGCAGAAGCCACTAAAGCAACTGCACAGGAGACTGGCACTCACTTTCCACACGCTTGCTCCCTTAGGACTGTAAACTGGCCCTTTTGTGCTTATGTAACTCCTTCAAACTAAGAAAGAAACAAGCCCAAGCTCGTTCATTCTCCTCCCTGTCCCACACATCATTAAAGGAAACTCCTCTCATTCCTAGCTAAGGTAAATATAATACCACAACTAAGAATTGTTTTCAACAAATACTTCTTGAGCACCAGCGGGCCTCATGAGGGTCACCAAAGAAACGTGAGACCGGATTCTCGCTTTCTAGGGAAGTTAGAACAGTTTGTTTGCTGGGAGTCAGAACTGGCTTATTCCTTCAACATTAACCATTCACCTAGGATATGCAGTGTATGTACTGGGGACATAGGGGTTTCCAAGACTTCCCTTGGCCTTCATCTCACAAAACTGAAGTTGTCGGAGAGCAGGTGGGTGGGTGCTCTAAAAATCAAAAGTAGGAGTGTTGAGAGCATCACGGGGTGCTGAACTCCTGGAAACACCAGAGAAGACCTCTCTGAGGAAGTGATGCTTAATCTGAGGTCAGCAGGATGGAAGAAGCTGGCCAGTGTGAGGGGTGTGAGATGATGATGATGGTGATGAGGTTTCTTTTCTAGGAAAGACATATACCGAGAGAGACATATTCCAGGGAGAGGACAACAAGTTCAAAGAACTGAGAAAGTCTCAAGCTGACAGCTACAGAGCACAGGGTGGGGACTGCTACCCTCTGACCATACATGATGGGACACATGCATCACTATGGTGAAGACCTCCTATGCCACAGGCTCTGGAGAAACACACAGAGGTGGGTTTCAAGGAGGTGGGTTTGGGATGTGTGGCAGGATAGCCTGATGGATAGGCGGGATTAGGAGAATTGGAGGAGGGACGAGAGGAAACACACTTCATTTTGTTCCCTGCTCTTTCATTCTGTGTCAGGAACACAGGGGAGACTAACCTGGCAGCCTGCCCTGTCGAGAACCTTCCCACCCCAGCGCCCTGTCTCCATGACATGGCTCTGCATTTTACATGTCATGCTTGGTGATAAAAGGACTCACAACTACCCCTTTCTTTCCACACTAGCCCGCCTATGTTCACCTCCTACTGTAGGCCGAGGATGACTGTTTTAATATGTGATTCTTAATTTATTCATTTTCAGCTAGCAAACAATTTTTAATTAGCCTGCTCTTTACGAAGAACATGGAGTAAATTATTAACTAGGTGCATCTTTGGGTCTTTAAAAAAAGTGAAAATGACATAATCAATCTGTGTGTGATGTTTAGGGGTTTAATTGGTATTAGTCAACATCTTTAGAGCAAATCTCATCAAGTTCCATTTTTAAGCCCTGACTCAGCTGACAATCCCACAAGGCGACAGGGAAGAGTGGGATTAATATATTAGTCACTTGTAAAACTTGCCAGTCCCTCAATTACATTAGTTCCAGTAAAAAATTCAAGGGAATAATCAAAATTTAAAAAAGTAAGTACCTTCTCTGTATATTGAATCTGAGAAGAAGAATTCACTTAGCTCTGTTATGGTACTGAAATACTGTTTAAATACTTTAATATAGTACATAAATACTAAGTGTCGATTTAATTCTAGGGTGCCCCCACTAGCATGTGAGTGCCTCAGAGGTTAGCTCTATTGTGTTTTTTATTGTATTAACCCTGTATCCTCACACAAGGCAACATACAATTACATATTCGGTTGTCAAAGCATGTTGGTTGAACACACGAATTAATGAACAAACTGTTCACACCCCAAGTATCTGCCAGCAAGTAATGCAGGAAAGTGGGGATCAAAACAATCACATGTGCTCCCCAAGAGACAGAGGAGAAGGCCTTTCATCCCCCCATTTGGTAGTCTTGCCCTGGCCAGCTGTTCTGTATGGTTCTGTTTCAACAAGGATTGGGTATAGTTACTCAGCATGAGAATGACTTTGCTTATGGAAAAGCCATTTGGGCTGTGAAATGAGTGAGAAGTAGATGCATGAGTGAAGTCACCACCATATTAGAAAGCCAGGCCTTTAGCAGTTACTCAGCTATTTCTTCATTATCCATTCTGAGGCACAGGTCAGAATGTGCACAACCAGGGGCTTTGGTGTCTCTTCCCCAGATACAAACATCTCTTGAGGATCCACTGACTGAAACTCATCTTAGATTACACTTATCACATTTTGTTAGAAGTCTTTCCAATTTGCCAAAGTTAAGAATACAAATGTGCTTTTCCTTTGCTTCTAGAAGTTCCACTGGCCCTGGGTCAGCCTGCTTGGAATGACCTGCTTGATTACACATATAGAACCTGAAGGACTGATATTCATATAGGCAGCACGATTTGGTCTCAGATTATCCCTATACTTTTCCACATGCAGAGACTTGATCAGGAGGATTTGCATTTCACATGCTTTTCTAATTACACCTCTGTTGTCCTGTCTGGCAGTTCTTGCAGAAGCACACGTACAAACACAGGTCATCTAGCTAATTTCAAGGCGATGGATGCCAGTTGTGGATTTGGGAGCAAGACCACAAGCACCAATGCCCACACTTGTTTCAGGGAAATATATAACCAGTAAAGGCAGACAGACAACTTCAGGTCACTCTTCCCAAAAGCCATTAAAAATGACCTCCAATCTTCCTCCTGCCCCCAAACGCTCTATAAAGATACCCGTGTATGTCTGCTTAAAATAATGTGACTAAATTCTATGGCCAAGATAAAGAGGTTCCTTTACTGTGAGTTCTGTTGCAGCAAAAAGTAAGGCACAAATGAATCACAAAGATGTACAGTAAGAACTGTGTGGAAAACACTGTGATAGATGACACATCTCATTAAATATAATTTTATGTGATCGGTTACTGTATTGCCCTGTTTAATTGATTTATATACACTTTAGGAAGCTTTTTACTGTTCAGAATGTAATTATATACTTTATAATTGAGTACATAGTTGATTAATTACAATGTTTATGGTCATTTCAATTAAAAGCTGGATATGAGGCCCATGGTCAGAAACCTCCCCTCCCCACATTTAAAATGTTGCTTCTACAAATAATGTTCTTTGAAAATGAATTATACTGAACCTCTAAGACTTGTGCTTACAGCTCTGTCTCTAGGAAGCCATTTATATGTAGCAATCAAGGGGATACCTTTTCTTGGGATAATTGTCTACTCCTGAGTGTCTGTGGTACAAGATCATTCTTAATACTTTGAAAGTTCTTTCCAATTTCAGAACCAGGAGAGAATATCAATGCAGATGATAATTTCTATTCGGGGGGATGCAGTCAATATCCACCCATGAAAACTTTTCTAGATTTTCTTCAATTCAACGGTTTGGTAGCTTTTGTACTCTTTTAGAAGAACAATGAGAAGTTAATCTCTCTTCTTAAAGGAAAAAAATCAGAAAACATAATTTTGTCAAATCTCCTTCAAAGGAATTTCTTTTTTAGCTTCTTATCTGTTCAAAGCTGCTTAAGATATGGTAGTCAATATCAATCAGGAAACATTTGACCCAAAGAGATAAAGTCCGGAGGTATGATCGTTTGATGAATGATCTGTTCTTATCAGCTTGTAATTGCTATTATAAACTCAACAGAAAGGTTCCCATCTACTCTTCTTTCCAAAATAAGCCTCAAAGAAAAAGGACTGGTGGTGTCACCATTAAATCTCAGGCACTGAGCATGTGCAGTAGCCATCGACTGCCACAAAGACAGCAGGTGTCACATTAGTCAAAATTAAGTCTCTCAAGGTCTGCATTTTACAGCTCATGACGCATATTTACATACAGTATTTCATTTAACCTAGGCAGCAATCTTTTTGGGTTTGCTGCTCTTATCATGGCCTGTAATTCTCTATGTGTATATATATATTATATACATATACATATACATATATGTATATATACATATTATATATATATATAATATGTAATTTCCTTTCTTGTTATTCACATCCCTAGAATCCACACTTCATGAAAACCAGCTACTTACATCTGTTTCATTCACTAAGGTTGACTCAGGGCCTAATGCAATGTCTGGCACATAATAAGTTTTCCCTAAACATATTTATTGAATTGATGAATGGCAGCCTCAACAGAAAGAAGAATAGATAGATGAATGAATAAGGACCTCAGTGTTGAGGGGTTTGTCTTGTTCATTTTATTTATTATTATTTTTTAAAGTTTATTTATTTTTGAGAGGGAAAGCATGTGTATGAAAGATAGTGGGGGAAGGGCAGAGAGAGAGAGGGAGACAGAAGATCTGAAGTGGGCTCTGTGATGACAGCAGAGAGCCTGACGTAGGACTTGAACTCACGAACCATGAGATCATGACCTGAGCTGAAGTCAGACTCTTAACCAACTGAGCCACTGAGGTGCCTCAAAGCTAAGAAGACTGAGGCTTGAATGTGAAGCTGCTTATGTAGAGGACGCAGGCACTTAAATCAACATCTGCCATATATTTGAGTGGATGTTGCTGAGGATGTTGTCTCTTACCTTTATGGAAGACACAAAATGGGTGAAGCAGAAGAAGGCATACCACAAGCTCAATCTCTATGTGACCTTGATCATAACTATTATTGTTACTGTTTTAAGGCTATCACAGCAGAAGCACAATGCTAAACATTTCTCATATATGATCTTGGCCCATCCTTAAGTGAACCATGGGAAATAGGCATTGTCATTCTTCTATATGAGATGAGAAAGCTCAGTAAAGTTAACTCAACAACAAAATTACAACAACAGAACAAACAAAAAAGCAGACCAAGCATTATGAAAATTGGGGGGTACACTTCCTAAATACTTATTATCTATTATCCAGAGGCGAGTAGATAATAGTGATGTTGAAGCAATGGCTCCACTTCTCAGGGCCACAGGGAGCCTCTAGCTCAGCATCCTATCACTGGAACATGAGAGTAGCAACAGTAGCTGAACCAAGTTTATTCCAGACTCTACCAGTAACACATTTATGCCATGAGTCCCAATAACAGTTTCTTCATGAGCCCAGAATAGGCTCATATCATTTTCTTCCATCCACTCAAGGGACTCTTGGAGGAAGATCATGTTTATCAGCTAAATACTACTGCGATGATTTGGAAGGGAGATGGGGCACTAGTGTGAATAATTACCCGTAAAAACTCCATAATCTCCAACTAAAGGCTGCATCTCTGTAGATTATGGCTTTGTGTTCTGTAGGCTATTTCACCCATAACTCCATCTAATCCAGTCGGCTGCAAAATGAGCTGCTCTGGAATGCTATCCCTTAGAGGTGGGACATAAAGTCTCATCGGGTTCAAACAGCACAAGTGTGTCAAGCAGTGTGGACCTTCTCTCAGTTAAGAACCATCCAGGAAGCTGTCCTGACCACCCTGGCCATCATCATTAACTTTTTTTTCAACTGCATATAGTCTTCATAACACAGCTAGCTCCTTATTCTTCTATTCACAATTTGTTTTATAAATCAGTTCAAGAGTATTTACTAACTCTCCTAAATAGGTTGCACTCTCCAATGTGCCAAGGGCAGAGTTCAAGGCAGAACAGCTACCACTCAAATATTTGTGGCTTGACTGGCAGATCAGAAATATTCCCTCTCGACTTTGCCCAGAAAACATTTCTCATCAATTTTATAGGCTTCCCTTCACTTGATTACTGTGATGTCTCACTATCTGTCTCTATTTTTAGAGTCACAGGTATCATATCCTCCTTTGTTTTCTTTTCATCTTTCTGAATAAGAGTCTGCTCTTTCTGACTTGATGGTCTAGCCTCTACCCCTAGAGCAAACTTAAACTGACCAATCCCTTCAGCACTTCAGTATTTCATTCTTCTGGTATAAGAATATGCCTCAAAATATGGCAATGACTTGCCCACATGTGTATAAATAAGCCATTTGGTCAAGTTGGTGTGAGCAGAGTGGAATTCTGAAGGCAGCAATACTCATTTCAGTGTGGTCAACTGTATACTGTGAATGATGGCAAAGAAGGCATTGGGGGAAGAGGTCCCTCACTGAAATTTAAGGAGCAAACCCATGAATAGTCTTAGCTGATGAATATTCTAATAAGTATTTTGTTACTTTCAAACATTTGACTATCTTCTAGTGAAGTGTGTCCAATGAACAAAGCATATTCACTTTAATTAACAGATGTCATCCATAGCAAGGGGCGAAAATCTTCAAAATAAGTCTTCTCTAAATCATCCAAGACCACATGGTTCTGCGACACCTACCAGGTGCTGGGGAAGGAGTTGGAGACTTGCCCCAGTGTATCGAAAGTCCAGGCAGAAGACAGCGATAAACACAGAGGCACGTCTCTTTGGCTTATTCCCAGTATTTCCTTGATCTAGAGACCTCATCTAAACTCTTAATAGAATAGATGGTTTGTTCTTGACAGTGGCTCAATGAGTTTTCCTGCTCTGGTCAATGAACAAATTTAACCTTGTACTCCAGTTACAGGAGATCTCTGTGGATTGTTCACACTGAGGGGTTTTGTTTGTTTATTTTTAGTTTAAAGTTTTAGTCAATTTCCTTGCCAGAAAGTATGCTCCCAGTTCCTTTCTGTCATTTCAGTTCTTTATAAGACCCAGGGAATTGTTGTCCTGGGAAAACACATTGATTTTAATATTTCTTTGATAATGGCCCTCAAATCATCTCAAGTTCAGAGCCAAAGCCACAAATGAGGGACTGTATTAGCTGACAGGCACAGGGAAAACAGAAAGGTTTTCGAAGGACCTCAGGCCCTCGTGGATTAAAATAAAGTGACAGCGCCCCTTAGCTGGAGACCCATATGCTGCCTAGAGAGTCTCATTCACAGAATGGGTTTTAGAAACTCAGGAAAGTGGTGTTTGGAGGAGGTTAGAGCTCATCTAGCCCAGTCCACTGGACAATACCCACAAACTTAATTATATAAACTCTGCTCATATCACAAAGAATAAATTCCATTTATGGAAGAAAAAAAAAGAGGATTAAAGAGCCTAGGGCAGAGGGAATTGCCCTGGGGCTTCAGAGCTACCAGAATGGTTACAGAATGTGAACTTTACAAGAATTGAACAGAGCTCTGTGATATTGGGTCTCATTTCTACTTTTTCCGAAAGGAGAAAATTACAAATCATTAATAACTTCCCTTCCTGATTCCTCTCTATGTTGTGTCATCTTCCAATTACTGCGATTGTGCTGATGGCACCAGTTTCTTAAAGGCCCAGCTATAAAATATATGGACTAATTGTCAAACAAAACCAGGGAGCTATTAACACCCCAGCAGTGCAGCCCTTCTGGTCGGACTCTATTACATCTACACCACGGGTTTGTAGAGCTCCAATGTGGGCCTTGAAATGCTGAAATAAATTAACTCCTTTATTTAGACATAAACATCACATCACACCCCAGAAGGAGCCAGAATGGACATTTCTGGTTCACACATTCAGTCCAGGGCAAAGAGAGCTACTTCCCTGTAAATATCGCTAACCATAATCTGAATTTTCTAATTTCAGAAACCCATTCCTCTAACAGAGTAATATTTATAGAAAATGAAATTTGGGTTTTCAGTTATGCCAACTTTCTCTTTCATATTCAAATGCTACATATATTCCAGAACATGTTTACAGAATTCTCCCATATTTCTAAATAAATACACAAAAGAAGTTCTGAAATATACACATTTTAAAGATGACTTTGCACACAGCAGCTTATTCCCAGATGTTTTACATTCTGAATTTCTCAATAAATGAATAACATGCTAGGAAAGCAAACATGGCCTGACAGTATTTAGTCTAAGTTTTTTAAATGGTATAACATATGTAGCTAAAAACAATTTTCAATAACTATTATTTCACCATGAGCGGTTATTAAAGAATTCAAAATGAGCATTTGTAGGGTTCAGCACTGGAGTTCTGATAAATGCAGTTTCGAGGATAATTTTAATTGTTTTGGGTTTCTCACAACCACACGGCAGAAACAATTCTTGTCTTCTATCTTCTGAGTTATATATATGTGAGTATATATATTCATGTGACAAGCCCATGATCCCAGTTCACTGCCACAAGTGCTCATTAACAAGCCTCACAGCCCACAGTCAGTTCTGCGAGCTTTGAACCAGTTCCAGAACGAGGGCTACAGCAAATGGCAGCCTGGCCTTTTCACTTCTTCCATTTTTTGTATTTAAAAAAAAAATGCAGAAAACTCCCAATAACTGCTCCTTTCACACCTTTTATCTCCTTTATAAATTTGTAATATTCACTCATTAAATCTCAAACTTTGCTACATTCTTATGTAATGCTTAATTCTCTTCTTCTCTGGGGTTGGCTGGTGAAATGTCTTTAATTAAAAAAGCTAAAAGCACTCTAAATCTGGATGGCAGACTCATTTCCAGGGCATTCAGGCATGTTGTCTAATTTTAAAACTCTGACAGGATACATGTAAATTTATGCAAGTTTCATAAAAGTCACAATTTCCTCCTTGAATTCAAGCTAAAGAAAATGCCCTCGAGCTCTTTTCAAAGCTGTTTGTTTTACTGGAAAGCTCATTTTGCCTATTGTGTTGGAGGTGATTATTCTAAAGAATATCCAATGTCAGAATCCCATCAATCCCTAAGAATTAAGGAGTTAAGTTTCCCTACTATTGATCAAACAGGCTCTTTGATCACTATTTTATGGCTCTTTAAACACAGATGGGGGTGGGGAGGGGAAAATATTATCATGCAAATTATTTTGGTTGACAGTAATTAAGAAATTATATGTTAAGAAAATCAGTAATTGTTCACATGAGTCACTAATGTGTTTTCATTCTTTGTAAAACTTTCTGGCACGCCCTTCCTTTCTTGCTTTAAATAAGCAAGGACTGGAAAATATGCACAGTATTTGGAACCCAGGGGAGTGACATACTAATTCAAAGTTTGCTTGGAAGTGTAGCTTTGTGGAAACTCAAGCTTGTTCCCATCCTTTTGTTTCTACCAGACTTTGCCCCAGACTTAGCTCCAGAATGTTGGGGTAGCCCCTTTGCCTGTGTGAGGTAGGGTCTCCTAAGGGCTGGGACTCTTCCCCCTTTCTTCAGAAGGCCCATAGCTGGAAGACCCAGTGCCTGTGAAATCTTTAAGAATAACCACAAAATGGGGGAATCAAAACCAGCTCAGCCATGGGCAATTAACTAGTCCTTGCTAATTCTGTTGCTCCCCAGAAGCAAATCTTCACTCCGAATTAAACCTTTGCCAAAGTTTGTTTTGGAAAGGCCTTAAATCCACAGGAAAGCGACTAACAGGGTATGATGGAAGGCTGAGACAAGCTCCCTCCCGAATGGTTGGGACACATTCAAATGAACTCAGGTTAGCTTACAAATCACGGATCCCTAAAAGAGCACAAACTAAAATTACATTTGTTTTTATTGAAAGACGGTCTCAAGTGCTGACATGTAGTGTAAGACATGTGATACATAATAATACTCTTAAACCAGTTCTGACATAATATCTCCGGCGGCCTAATAACCACAAATGATTGCTTTAGTTAAGAACTAGCCAGAAGCAAAATAGATCCACGTAAAAGTAGCTTGAACCATAAATACCTCAACAATATTTTATGTCACTTTGTAAAAGTTAAAGGAGTCCTATAATAATTAACAACAAAAACGCCATGTTCTTTACTATTGTGTGTTGGTTGTGAAAGGTTATTTCATAGTCCCCCAGGCTGCCAGTGTCGTAAATTATGCAGGCACCAAGAAGCATTAAGGAGAAATAATAGCAATTTAAACGAAGGCTGACGTAATTCATGATAAACAGTCATTGGAAAATATTACAATGTTGTCTTTTTTGAGTGGGTTTAATCAGAAGAATGTGACCATATTCTAACATAAACCACTTCTCTTTTCCATTGTGCTAGCACTTGGAATGTTGGCACTCACCCTGGCTGCAAGGTTCTTATTCACAATAATTGCTGAATCCAGGGCTCTAACACCTCCCGGGAACCTAACAATGTAAATTTGGTATTCTGATTGATGGAAGGAGCTTCCAAGACAAAGCTCAAAAGCTCTAGGCTGCATGGTGGTCCAAAAGAGGGACTGAAATTTGAGATACGCATAGCCAGGATAACTTAAAGAATATATATCAAAAAAGATGGCTAAGTGATGCAAACACAGAAGAACTGCTTTATTGTCACGTCTAATAGAACCTTGAGATGTGGCATGAATCCAGCAGCTGTTATGATAAAAGCAAACCTTTGTAACACATTGTTCTGGGTGAACTGTAAATACAGCAACACATTAAGAAACAAATATGATGAGAAAGGACCAAACCTGCCAACTTTCATTAATGCAAAGTATCGCCAGGTCAGTCTCATGGACATGATCACAGTATATGGCGGCCAAGCAGATATCTGAACACACACAAATTGTTATATTTATATGGGGACGGGGAAGGGGAATTCTGCGCATAAAAACTGGGAGAGGTGGGGATTTTCTTGTTTTGTTTTTTGTTTTGTTTTGTTTTTACCCAAAAAAGAAAAAAAAAAAGGCAGCAAGCTCAGAAACATGCCAACGCGGAGACTGGGCAATATTTACCTCTCTGGAATTCACCCAGTCTTTGGGAGTGTAAAGGGAATAATATTGCTATTATAGCTGCAAAGCCTTCCAATGTACAGTTCATTTAAAAGTCTTTAAGCCAACTATTGATTATTCGTGTCAACGAAGGAAGGCCAGGATAAAAGAAAACGCTGAAAATCCAATAGCTTATTTTTCCCACTAGTTTCTATTTCATTCATGATCCATTCTTTCCAAAGGCCATTAAGAGCAGCACAAATGATTTCATTTTTGCTTCTTCCCTTTTTCTCTGCCAGCCTTCGGGTGGAGGTGCTAATGAGCTGGAATAAACTCAAATGAAGGCAGAGAAGGCAAAGGGGGCCTGCCGAGGGAGTGAGGGGCCTGGATCGTCTACGTAGTGGGGCCCTTGTCCCTGATAATCAAAAGTTAATTGCCACCTTCCGAAGATCACTTATAATATCCATTATATAGCAAAACAGACTATTTTTGACTCAGGATCTCTTTGTCCAACTGAATCTATTTAAATAGTCCCAGAGGTCAAATATCTGGCCACTCCTTTAAAAATATTCTTTCAAAGTATGATAAATGGCTTTCTTTGGCATTTACACTAATAAAAGCATATTTTATCTCCTCTTACCACACAAACCTTACTCTCTCTAAATAGCCCATTGCGAACATTATCAGTGAATTTTGCTCAGTGTACAAATATTTTAGGTATTAAAATGAGTAGCAGAACGCAAAACTTGCAAATATTTATTTTTAGACATATGGGAAAAAAAGCAATTAGAGCTAAAAATGTGAAGAATGAAGAGCTCACTTAGAAGCAATTACATTGGACATGCAAACTGTTCTACCATCAAACTTTTATTCAGATGCCATAGAGCATATTAAGAAATATCACTTGCACACAAAAAAAGAAAATATTACTTCACAACTGAAAATATCCAATCACTATAAACAACATCTGGGGGTCATTAATAACTTACTCCACAGCTGAATTAGCCAAAGCATAAGTGGCCTGACTCAGAATTCCTAAATTTCTAATTTTGAAGGAAAAACAAAACATAAAACCACGACTTATATTTGCAAATATGGAAGCTCTTTGGGCAGTTTACATGAATACGCAAATGTGTGTGACACACAACAATCAATTTGTGTACATATACCGGGGACATACTGTACTGTTTATGCGTTAATCGCCATCTCGCCTTAAGTGGTGTCCTGTTTTTGTTTTGAGGAAGTTTAAAATTGTAATATTGAGTTCACTCTTTGCTCAGAGCCCTGTATGTAATTAGCATATTTTTCAGACTGGTAAGAATCTGACCATAAGCAGCATCTGAGAAGCTTCCCATTCCAAACTACTACAAAGCCTTTCATACGCAACCTGACACATTTTAAGAGCAAGCATACTGTTCAAATATTCCAGCCCTCAGATAAAAGAACTAACAATTTTACTGCCACACAAGCCACTGTGCTGCAACACCCTAAATATTTATACTAACAAGAGTTGAAAATAGTATCAGAGAACAATGCCAAAATATTTCTTCTACTCATTAATAGCAACAGTCTTTGGCAAGACAGATGCCAAAAAGCCAGCACTTTTCTAATTCACTGGGTCCCATCACATGGTCTGTTATTATAGGTTTCATGGAGAGTCAACAGCCTGGTTGATTTATGGGCAAGGGAAAATAGTCTTTATGACAATTCATATTTACATTTTTAAAAAATGTCTCTAAAATATCTCTCTATAAAGAACGAAATTTCAACTGTAAGGCACACGATTCTTATCACATTTCACTGTCTCTGGAACTGGTGGTTTCCCAATGGACAGCATCTTACAATGATAATGCTTTTTATTTCTTGGCGGTATGTATGAAAATGATGTGTATTAGAAATGATGTTGTCTTAGACTGGATGCAATATAGTGCCTAATTGTTTGGTCTGTATCAGGGGTCAGCAAATTTTTCTGTAAAGGGTAGGAGTGTTTCAGCCTTCTGGGCATACTCTACTCAACTTGACTGTTGCAGCACAAAAACAGTCGTGGAGAGGACAGAGGCACACGAGTGTGGTGTGGCAGTGTTTGGTAAAACTCTGTAGGACACTGGGCACCTGGTTGGCTCAGTTGGTTAAGTATCCAACTCTTAGTTTTGTCTCAGCTCATGATCTCACGAGTTCATGAGATCAAGCCCCTCATTGGGCTCTGTACTGACAGTGCAGAGCCTGCTTGGGATTCTCTCTCTCCCTCTCTCTCTGCCCCTCCCCCACTTGTGCTCTCTCTCTCTCTCTCAAAACAAAATAAAACAAAACAACAAAAACCCCAAAAACCTGTGTAAGGCAGCAATGGATCAGGTATGGTCCATGGGTCATAAATTTGCCCTATTTAACATACTGTGAGAATGGATCCAGTGGTACACACTGAGGGAACATTAGGCCTGACGCAGTGCCCCCTGGTGGCACACACCTGTCTCACTCCCTGGTCTTGCCAGTGTGACACCTTGCCTTCAGCAGGTGCCCAGGGTATGTCAGGCGAGGCTAAGGCGACCGATTGTGCTTAGGGTCACATGCCTCAGTAAATGGATATTGTCCAGGGGCCAGAAACAAAGACTGTGCAGGTGAATGTGAAGAACTTCTATGGGGACATTTTTGGGGTCTCTTTTGTCAAAAATTTTGAACACACGTTGGATTCTTGTAATTATTCTTCACGTGAATAAGAGTAGTTAACAGTTTACCAAGGACAGCAATGCAGCACACCCCACAGGGGCACTGGCTGTAGAAAACCAAGCTGGCTTTGAATCCCAGCTCCACCATTTGACTAGCTGCTGGATGACTTCCTCTTAAATAGTTCTAACCTCAATTTTTTCGTCTGCAAAACAAGGACACTACCTACCTCAAAGTATTGTGAGAATTTAAGGAGGTGATGTATATATTAAGTGCTCATACACATTAAACCTTAAACCTTTCCTAAATCTTTAACTAAAGTAATTAATCATATAAAATATATGTAATTTATTAAATAGATATCATCTAGGGACACAGACTATATTTAGACATCTAATACAGTGCCTTACACATAGTACACTCTCAGTAAAAGTTATGAGTTACTGTTATTTTTTTTTAAATATTTTTATTTATTTCTAGGAGAGAAAGACAGTATGAGCAGGGGAGGGTCAGAGAGAGAGGGAGATACAGACTCTGAAACAGGCTCCAGGCTCTGAGCTGGCAGTCAGCACAGAGCCCGACGTGGGGCCCGAACCCACGAACTGCGAGATCATGACCTAAGCGAAAGTCGGACGCTTAACTGACTAAGCCACCCAGGCACCCCAAGTTACTGTTATTTTTTAATTACCCAGAATTCTCAGTAAATGAGCTTCCCTAGTTAGTGAAATGTAAAGTTTACAGAGAATCATGCCAAATCATTATTTGTTTCACAGAAAGAATGCAAATATGTGAGGACAGAGAGAGATCTGAAAGATCACCTGGTTTAGGGATTCATAATCTAAGATTTCACATAGTGGACAAATCCTGAAAAATATATGCAGATTTCCTATATTTGCTTGATAGGTTAATTTTTGCTAACATTGTTCAAAGCCACGATGATAATGATGACAATGATGATGTTTGCACGCACACTTTCGTGAGAAGATTCATAGCTTTCTTCAGATCCTCCAATGGGGCTGATATCCAAAAAAGCTAAAAAATCCAGTCCAACCCTCCATTTCATAGGTAATACTGGAAACCTAGGATTATCTGAATTGCTGAAGCTCCATATTTGGTAAGAGAGTCCGATGCTGAACTCAGTTCTCTTGACTCACAGTCAAGGGCCCTTTCTGGTACCTTGTGCATTCTCCTATTCTGAGTAATTAATACCACTAGAGTGTATCCCTCCAAAGTCCTGCACTTTTGCTTAAGGAAGGCCTTTTGCAGGAGCCTGTGACTACCCAGGGAACATACCCTACCTTCTGCTGCCACTTGTCACCTCACTCTAGCACATCAGCACCATTGCAGCTCAAGGGTTCTACCATCACACCTGGATGGAAACAATTAAGGAAGGAGGAGCTGGCGGTAATCATTACCTTGTCAACTTCCGCTCCCCAACATCATGGCCACCACTACAACTTTGGGCATTCCTACAGCACCAAGTCTCAGTCTTAAGTGAGTATAAAGTAAGATTAAAATATTGGTGACAGGACATTGCCCATTCAAATTCAGGAGGTCTGAAACTAAAAATCACAATTTTAGTGAGTTCTTCAGGAGACCAAAGACCTTTGCCTCAGTTCACTTTCTTGCCTAAGCCCCCTAGTATTCATTGAAGAAATTTTTTCCTGTCATGCCTTAGAGCCATGCAGAAACTGTGGATCTTCATTCTGAACACTGGGTTCTCAGTGTCCTCAACCATAGCTGTAGAAGGTTCAGTAGATAGGGGTGATTGTAACTAAGCACTGAGCTGGCTCTGATTATCTGATATCTCTGCTATTGCTTAGAAGGAAAATAATTTTGGCAATAAGAGATTCTTGGAATTTATCCGAAAGAAACCATCAAAATGCTGATGCTTCTATAAATAAAGATGTTCATTACAGTGTTAATTATACATTACACATTAAAGCAAGAAAACCAAACAAAACCCTGGAAGAAACAAAGCAAGTACTAATAGAAAGGGATTATGTAAACTCTGATAAAGTCATTTGATTCAGTATTATGCAACTATTAAAGTGGGGCTAATAAAACTGTTCCTAAGAATATGAGGAAATGTTTATTTTATAAGGACTAAAATTTTAAGGTATAACAATTGCATATATAAAATGTTCTCAAGTAAATAAAAATGCTATGGAAAAAGTCTGGAAGGAAATAGATAAACCCTGATGAGATTACCAATGATACTTAGGGAGGCAATATCAAAGAGTGGATAAGCATACCAGCTTTGAAGCCAGACAGACCTGAACTGGAATCCAGCCTGACCACTTACTAGCCATGTGACTTTGGGCCGATGTGACCTTTCTTAGCCTCTGCTTCCTCCCAAGTGAAGGAACGGCTAATATGGGATTCCTTACAGGGGCCTCCAAGGAGTGAGATCACGTATGTAAAGGAGTTAGCATAAGGCCTGACATATGGTGCATGCTCACAGAAGAGTGGCAATTATTATTATTATTATACTTGTCCTTTCCATAATGGAAATAATTTCATAATGAGAAAAATATTTTGAAAAACATACGAGCTGTTTTTTTACTATTTTTTTTCCCTCCTTGAAACATTATACAAAGGATATTCTGGATGGGGAGCATCTGGTTGACTGAAGATCCTGGCTGACTAGGGTTTGCTGCATAGGATCCTGCAGCTGTGATGCTATGCCCTTCAGGACTGGGCCACATTTGAGGGGATGGCCTCAAGAGCCTAGATCGAGAAACTGATGCCCGAGTCCCATTGAGGGCTTACCACGACTGTACTCATGTTTAGCCACTGAATTTCCTGATCAGTTCTTTAACTGCCCAATGGGGTCATGGAATCCAGTCCTTGAGGTTATACAAAGTTGTTCAGAGGCAAGTCATTGAAGACAGGGTGAAGTCCACTTGAAACGTTTGACCAACACTCCTCCATGTGAAGGACATTCCTCTTCTGAGTTGTGAATGCCAGTGTGAGGGTGGGATGAGCATCTGCCTGGGTGGGAAGTGGTCAGGCCACAGTCTCTCTGCTCTCTGAGGCTAACTCCTCACCTCAGCTCCAGCAAGGTCAGCAAGACAATTTAATAGGGCTCCCAATAGCTCCTTTTGTTCTAGTTCTGACACATTTCAACTTCCCTTTCTTGAAGAACGATGGGATAGAATGCATTCTTTATAGCATGGGACCTATCATCTGGCCTATGATAAAGACAAACAGCAAAATAATCCACTTTTACCAACATCCTTTCTCTTTCTGAAGGTGTCTATGCTGGGGGTGGGGCAGTGGTCAGTATCCTGACAGAGTATAGCTTCTGGCACTGTGCGTGATATCTTTGTTAAAATATTTGATCTCTTATTTTATTATTTTATTTATTTATTTTTTTAAGTTTATTTGAGAGAGAACAAGGGAGTGGGGAAGGGACAGAGAGAGGAGAGAGAGAGAGAGAATCCCAAGCAGACTCTGCACTGACAGTGTGGAGCCTGATGCAGGGCTCAAACCCATGGATTGTGAGACGAAACCAAGAGTTGGACACTTTAACTGGCTGAAGCACCCAGGCACCTCTATCTCCTATTTTAAAGACCTAATGTTCATGTCTGGAACGGTGAGGAAGAAAGTGTGGCTTGTGTGTTGTGAACTTGCCTCATTCAACGATGGAACTCCCCTCCCTGAAGCTCTCCTGAGAGACAAGGCCTCATCCTCATCCATAAGGAACACGATGCAAGTCAATGCTCCACAAAGTATGCTCAGGGTGTAGGTGCCATCAGCCAAGTAATCTTCCTCGTAATGAATATTAAATTGGCTAAGCTTTTTCTCTTCCAACACTTTCTGATCTGATCCCAGCGTGAACTGTGATCTGTATTATGTTCCAGATCCAGATAACCCACATTTAATTGGAACTTGTCAATGTCCTAGACGATAATGACCCTGCCACTGTTCCTTGATTTTCACACTGAATTTTGAGATCTGTGGGCTAGAGGCTGGAGAGATCAGTGTGGTGACTTCTGTGTACAGGTTACTATTTGCTTTAACTTATGGATGCTCCTTGACTTCCTCAGAGAACACCCTTCTAGGTTGTGCAGACCCCAGGATCTATTAAACATCATAACAAATGAACAATCGTCAGCCAAAGATCTTCACCAATTTATGAAGAACATCCCCCTGGTTTGAAAAGGTGAGTAAATGTTGAGGGGGGAGGGAAATTTCCTTTGAGCTAGATACTTTTCCTTGAGAATTCAATCAATTGGCAATGAGCTAAAACCTAAAGATTGAGGTCAAGAAAACTTGACTCTAAGGAAGAAGATAAAATGATAATTTTAAGCCTTCTGGAATTTGGCAGGATTTTTATACTATTTCCACAAACATAAGTTGATACAGAGGTGAGTAAGGCATGATTCTTACCCCATCTAGGAGCTTAGAATCTAGGGGAAAGAAATGCAATAGAATCCATTAACTTTAATACCAAGCAGAAGAAAATCGCAACTTTACAAAAGTACTGAGGAACAGAAGGACACGGAGTTAAATGTTCTAGAAGATTTCTCTGAATCTACAGTTTTAACCTAGAAGCAGCCCCTAAACAGCCAGGAAACCAAGCAGACACCTCAGTCCTTTACCCCCTGCTGATGCCATCTCCTCCTTCTCCTTCTTATAGGCCCAAGGGGAAATTTCCAATTTAATAAGAGACAAGTTGACTTTTCCTCCAAGTGGCTTCCCCTGGGTCCTAACCACAATGGGGCCTCTGAGAGAAGGACTCAGGAGCACCCACTCCCTCAGGGGAAGGTGACATCTTCTAGGAAGAAAAAAAGTTTTCCTAGCAGAGGCTGTATTTCTGTTGTTTTGTTTTCTTGTGTGTGTGTGTGTGCGCGCGCGCGCGCGCGTGCGTGCGTGTTTCAACGTCTATGCCGAAAGCTAAAAATGGCAGAGGAAACAATCTCTTTGAGCTTCAAAGTCTGGAGTATTTTCCATCTCCTCACCTGAAATAACTTCCTTTTTTTTTTTTTTATCCCTCAAGGTTCAGTTGAAGATCCACTTCCTCTCAGAGCCCTCTCCTGACATCTGGGCCCTCTTTTACATCTTTTAACTCCAGGGAGACCTACAATTTGACCTCCTCTACTTAGCCCTTAGTGGACTGCCTTGCAGTGTCCATAATATGGCAAAGTTGTCTCATTTACAAAGCTTGACAGATATTATCCCCTCTGAACATCAAAATAAGTCCTGAATCTTATCCCCATGCTTCTGTCACTTGGAGATGGAAGTCTGCCCCCTGGTGTCAGCGGACTGGGGTTAGGGTGCAAACTCTCACTTGGGCAACATGCTGGATCTGTGACTCTGAAGTAACTATGCTACAAGGCTGCTCATGGTAAAATGCAGAATTGTTAAGATCACAATAATATCTATGGTGGTCCATTATTCTATGTCTTATGTCTTGATTTTTAAGTGTCTTGAGAGCAGAGACCCATATCCCAACAATGCCTGGGGCTCTGCCTTCAACAGAGCCAGTGCTCAATGCATGAATGGAAGTGCCCAGAAGCCTTAGAATGTACCAGTCTTTTTCTGCCTAAATCCCTCTGTTCTTCAGTCTTCCACGATGGCAACTGGAGAGCCAAAAGGGGGTTCAGAGAAGGGACTCTAAGGGAGAGAATTTCTAGGTAACTTCCAAAGGGAGCATAAAGCCCAGATGATGGAGTTGAGGCCCACACCAGCCAGCGATGAGAAGATTTCCTGAGCAGGCATCGCCGCCTGCTCCGGTGCCAAGAGCTTGGCTAGTCTGCCTCCTTTGAAAACCCATTACCAGATCATGGCAAGCGAAATTTAATTTTAAAAAGGGAAATGATTTATGTGCTATAGGAATAAAGAAGTGACAGAAGCAGGAAAGCTTGCATACATTTCATTTTTTGAAATTAGACCTATAATTTTTTCATTAAGGGAGGATGCCAAGTTGGGAAAGCCAATGCGTTCCTAAGCAGAAAATTACAGAGAGGTGTATAATCAAAGTCTGGTCAGCATTGCAACCCTGTGCCTTAAAAAGACTCCATAGAAACACAGGGCAGTTTACTATCTGCCCTTTTCAACCTCTAGCTCTCACAGAACTCTATATTTATCTCTGCCTCTGTGATGAGATGGGAAACATCACTCTGGCTGGTGTGTAGAAGCAACCACAGGGCAGGGATGGCTGAATCAGGGAGGCTGGTAGAATACAGACAAGTGAGGATGGCGACCAGCATCAAAGTTTCTTGATCAGATTTTGAATCTTCATGATCATTGCTTTCCTAACCACTCCAACACACACCAGTCTCTCTAAATCCTATAGAACCCACTGTATATTCATTATCCAGAGAACTGGTGATCAGTTATCTGTTTCCAGGCAACTGGATCTCAGGAAGCTGGAAAGACCTTTCTGAGCCAGGTCCAAGCTGAAAGGCAGCCTAGTGTCATTTTTAAGAGCACAGATGCTGAGCCAGACTGTCTAGGTTCAAACCCCGGTCCTGCCACTTGATAGGTTAATGTCCTTACTTCAAAAATGGGGGACAGCAATGATACTGACACAGGATATTCATGCATCCACTCACTTATTTAACTCAATATTTATTATACACCTACTGTGTTCCCAGTATTGTTCTAGTCCCTGGATACAGGTGTGAACCTGATTTTTTTAAAACGTTCTTTCTTTTGAGAGAGAGAGAGACAGAGAGAGACAGAGAGAGAGAGAGAGCATGAGCAGGGGAGAGGCAGAGAGAGAGACTCCTGAGCAGGCATGTAGGGCTCAAACTCTCAAACTGTGAGGTCATGACCTGAGCCAAAATCAAGACTCAGACACTTAACTGACTAAGCCACCTAGGTGCCCCATGTGAACCCACTCTTAAAGAGCTTACATTATGACACAAGTGGGGATGAGGGAGACAGATGATAAACATATAATGAAACACATATGAAAGTTAATTTCAGATAGAGATAAATTAAAAGAAGATAAGTATACGTTGGGTGATGGGATGGAGCTGAACATGTGAAAAGGAGAAGGTCAGAGAAGACTTCTCTGGGGAGCAGACATCTGAGCTGAGGCTGCAAGGATGAGAAGAAGCCAGACCCATGATACCTGGGGAAACACATTGCATGCAGGACAAACAAGTATTTCTGGAATGAGTGGATGTTGAATGATCTTTAGTAGCGAATGATACTCATTTCCCCAGTTGTCTGTATAAGTATGAAATAGTTCTGTAAATGTTTTTTGAGGAACCACTATGGACTTGACATGTGGTTAAAGCTGTGTGGGGTGGTGCAAGAGGTACAAGAAGATTTAATTAACGATGAGTACTTAAGTAGTACTTGCCATGGACCATCTAAATGTCTTAATCCTCACAGCTCTGTGAGGTATGGTGTATATCCATGACATTTGGTCCATGGCTATCCCATATTTTCCCAATCTTCTCCCCATATACCACACTGTAAGATCATTAGGAGTGCAAATTGTTCTGTTTTATTCACAACTGTGTGCACAGGGACCAGAACAACACCTGGCACATGGTAGGTGTGTAATCGATATTGGTGCAGTGCATAAATAGACAAGAATGTACTGTGTGTCAGGCACTGTGGTGGGCTCTCTGCATCCCCAGACAGCCTTGCCTACAGTCCAAGGAACTTTAATCAGCCCAAATCCCTTGAGCAGAATGAAGGGGTTTAAAGGGTATCTTTCGCTATCAAGAGAAGTTTACAAATCAAGTGAATACAGACTTATTCTGAACCTCATTCTACCATCCCTACCCTTAACTAGCACTTTTGCCTATGATTTTTCAATGACCTGGTTCTTTCCTGTGGGGTGTGTGTGTGTATGTGTTTTAACTGATAAAAATATCTGTTTCACCCTAGAGAGGAATATGTTGATCTTGCTAATGTAATGGGATATAACTTTCTTGCTTTACTAAATGAAACGCTAGGTGAAATATTAGCCAATATAGACAAAAATCCTTTCTTCTGGAGTGAACAAGAGTTTATTGTACCCATGAGTCCAAATAGTTTTTAATAACCCATTGAGTCCCCTCAGCTACAAAAGGAGTCCAGAGTTATTTTAAAATATCCCTTCAAGTTCCAAAACTAGAAAAGAAATCTGTGAATCCTACCCATTCCATATATCCTGACTCTGAAAGTTAACTTACAGTAACAACATAAAAATTCTGTTCATTAACCCTCCACAGAGATGGTACCCTAGCTTCCAACACCTCTGCCCCAGGAGGCCTGCTCTCTGGCCCTCTTTGTGTCTCAGTGTCCTGGAAGCCAAGGCCATATGTTAATCATTACATGTACTATTGAGTATATCCAATATACCACAACATTTACTATGTTGTATGATGGGCTTAAACATTCCTCTGTCCCTACTTGGGCAGCATATGCAATAAACAGAAGATACCAAGCATGGTCCTGGTTAGGGCATTCTCTAATGACAAACAGAACATCTAGAAAATTTCCAAGACAAAACAGTCCTCTGAGAGAGATCTCTGAAGGTTAAGGGCTTTTGCATAAATAGCAATATACAAGAAGCATGGCTCCTTTTCCACTCAGCTTCAATTAAAGAGAAACATCTGCCTTGTTATCATCTGGGAGATCGGTGGGCACTGCAGGCAGGCAGGCAGCAAAAGCCTGAATGTGGACAGGGGCCAGGAGAAAGGCCATTTGATCATCGAAATCCACTGTGACCATGAAACCTACTTTGGCAAGGAAAAAAATGTTTACTCACTTACAAATTCCCATGATCCTTAACAAAACAACTGCCTTTCCTTTCATTTCCAGCAAAACATGTGATGTTTAGAGGGGAAGAGGCACAGTCCAGCTTGTCCTCTGCTTCAAAATAAATTTATGCCTCCTGAATTTTCTTTCATAAGAAGTCAAAGCTTCATCCCCTCTTCCATTTTCCTCCCTCCCTTGGCTTTTTCTTCCTCTGTCTATAATGTCATTATTTCACCCAACAGGAAAACAGAAATGGAAAGTTCAGTGCAGAGTCGGAAAAGCTTCTTTAAAACATATTGTAAAAAGTAGGAAAGTTTTCTTTTCCATTAAGTTCTAGGAAGAGTCCCAGGGTCTTAGAGAAATGGTTCCTTTATTATTTACAGAGCAAGATCAGTGTAGATGACTCTAAGCTGTCCAAGTCCTAAGGTTCTAATAGAAACAGAAGAGAATCTTCATTCATCATGAGGATTTCTTTTTAGTCAAGCAGATACAGATTTAGTCTGAGTCTGGTGATGAGCTATTACTACCTGGTTTTAAAGATCGGACAAGTGAGGGGCCTTACATCTCTTGCCCAGAGGAATAGCAAATCAAATAGGTGAGCCTTGATTAATACTGTGCCTATTTGTAAGCCTTGCACTTCTATCCCCTAAAGGACGCCATCCTCCCTGCACTTCAGCAAAGGGTATGTTTTAATGCTGATGTCGCCACCTTCTCCCTGAGGGGCAGACCTCATGGTTTCCTACACATGAACCAAATGCAAGATAGTAGTCCATCTCATCTCTGTTCTTTTCAGGTGAATTACTACATCAGTCCTTTAACCCCATTCCATTCCTTGGTCAAGGAACACACACACATACACACACACACGCACACACTCACTCATACACACCCCGACTCCAAAGAACTTAGATGCATGTCTTATGTCTCTTTGTAATTCAAAACTCAGACTAAAATAAACCATATCTTTTATTATATTTTTAATTAACCATATCTTTAAAAAATTTTTTTTGGTGGTTTATTTATTTTTGAGACAGAGAGAGACAGAACATGAGCGGGGGAGGGTCACAGAGAGAGGGAGACACAGAATCTGAAACAGGCTCTAGGCTCTGAGCTGTCAGCACAGAGCCCGATGCAGAGCTTGAACCCACGAACCACGAGATCATGACCTGAGCCAAGTAGGACACTTAACCGACTGAGCCACCCAGGCACCCCTAATTAACCATATCTTAGTCCATTTAGTTCTACCCATATTTATGAACTGATTTCAACTCATTTATATATATTTAGTCCATCTTACATCTGATAAAAGCTGGTACCTTACAGTTACCCATGTATCTACTGTTCTGTGCATGCCTCTGTTTGGATTTAGCTGTCAACACCTCACACATGTAAAATCAATCTGTGTGATAGTAATGTAAACATCATGCATGACAAAGTGGTGGGCATTTTATTGTTCTGACAGGGAAAACAGGCAAAATGTGTGCACATGTATGTTTTTCCTACAGTTCAGACAATAATATGATATAAATGATGGTATGTGTTTTACAAAAGAAGAATCAAATTATAAAAAGAGGTAACAGCAAGATGGGGGAAGGCTGAAGAATGCCTCGTGTTAGGAGAGTCTAACAGGACAGTGGGGGCAGGAATTATGCATAGGGGAGAGATTTTTATGAGAAAAATTGTCATTCATAACGTCACTTTCCTCTCTTATTATTATAATCTCATTTCCTAATTACATGTGCAATACAACCAGTTTTCGCAATGCTTTAGTGGGGAGTCCGTTGCTTTAGTTTTAAAAACAGGCAATTCTCTTGCGCTGAGAAAAGAGCACATTGCCTTTAAGAGCATTGTAACTGACAAGACGGAAGGATTCAGGCAGGATGTTGAGGCTGAAGCTTTTCAATCACCTGCCATTAATATGATTCAATTTATGCTTATGTCATAGGTTTAGATATCACACAGTGCTGTAAGCAGGGAAGGGACTTGAATAAAATACAGGGAAGAAAGCAGATGGTATGCTATCAAAACCCTTCAAGCCTAAAATAACCTTTCCCAAGTAAGGAGGATAGTTAATTAAAACCAGGATATATTTACTCTATTCCGAATATCTCAATGTAAATAAAAATCAAAATGACACCACTGTAATGTGGGATTAAATGATGAAATTTCATCTATTCTATTTTTCTTTAATAGTTTCTAATCAAACTTTTCATTAAACAGCTTCATAAAATTCCACAGAGAATTTATTTATAGAGATTCATTGTAGATTTAAAAGCCTTACTTTTATTGTTCAATTAAACCTGTTATTCAGTGGACAACATTGAAACAGTGGGGAGAGGGGATGGTGTCTGAGCAGTCGGGAAAGGCTGTCACACACACAGAGGGTGGGGGTCATCCCTGCCCAAGAAAGCCTAGTTCTGGCTCCAAAGCCACTGCCTGAGTCTGGGTCCACAGACTCATATTCCTGTCCCTGTCCCCCTGGTAGAGAGAGGGTACCAGTCCATTAATTATGGCAAACTAACCTAGGGAAAGCCAACAGTTCACCCACAATGAAGGCAGCCATTCTTAACATGGAGAGTCAGGACATGAATTGTCAGTGATCTAGAGATTTCCCAAACTTTTCTATTAGCCTTTCTCCCTATCTTTTCTTTTTTTAATTTTTTATTATTTATTTACTTTCGAGAGAGAAAGCACGAGTGGGGGAGGAACAGAGAGAGTGGGAGAGACAGAATCCCAAGCAGGCTCTGTGCTGTCAGTGTGGAACCCGACGCGGGACTCCAACCCACGAGCTGTGAGATCATGACCTGAGCAGAAGTCAGATGCTTTCACTGACTGAGCCACCCTGGTGACCCTCTCCCTGTCCTTTTTTTTTTTTTTTTAATGTTTTTTTTTTTTTTTTTTTTTTTTTATGTGTTTTTTTTTTTTTTTTTAATTTATTGCTAGGAGAGAGAGAGAGATAGCGTGAGCTGGGGAGGGTCAGAGAGAGAGGGAGTCACAGACTGAAACAGGCTCCAGGCTCTGAGCTCGCAGTCAGCACAGAGCCCGACACGGGGCTCGAACCCACGAACCGCGAGATCATGACCTAAGCGAAAGTCGGACGCTTAACCGACTAAGCCACCCAGGCGCCCCTCTCCCTGTCCTTTAAAACCAGACCCAGTTCTGCCTTTTTCATGAGGTTTTCCCTTGACCCCCTCCCATGATCACCTCCAGTCCCCCCAGCCCACTGCTAAATTCCTCCTGTGCTTGCTTTCTGCAACACTCACCAAATACTTAATCATTGACTTTCTTGTAACATTAGTTAACCTTTCAGGTGCATTAATCCTGTCTTCTCCAATTAGATTTTTAAATCCTCCAAGCAAGCAAGAACTGTGTTTTATTTATCTTCTGAATGCCCTCTCTCACCCCCACTCCATAATCCCATTTAAGAGAAGAAAGCAAAAAATATATTAGTTAATAAAATAAACATTATTTAATCATAGGAAAGCAGACACTGTCCTTTTGAGAAGGGCCTTACAGGTACGTTATGGCAATTTATGAATTTCATGTGTCAAAGGTGTAGCTGCTAAATGCTATAAACCCTTTGCCATCAGCTCCACCATTCACCCACCTGGTGATATGGCTAATAAAATTTGATTTTTACAGCCTAGGCATACTGTTACCTAAATTACATTTGACCAATTACCGAAGTCACCAAACGTGTGGTACAGAATATATACTGTGTAGAAAATTCATCTGTGGGCCCCCTGGCTCTAGCGGTAATCTGACAGACGTGCTTCAGTCATCTGGCAGTGTTTAATATTAGGAACATTTGTTTAATGCTAATGAAATTTATGTTCTCCTACCAACTGTTAGTGGGTTGGAGAAACCCAACCCCACATTTTAACAAACTCTTTAACCCACGTTGCTTTCAAATACGACCAGTTGGAGGTTTAAAAAGGTGATTTCTGGAAATTTAGATGTGTGACCCAAAGTGGAAGGTGGGGGAGGGATGTCAGCGAAGGTATGCAAATAAGGTCAAAATAAGCTTTTTTTGGGGGGGGGGGTAGGGGAAAGTGTGTCCACTTAGGAAACTGAAATACTATACGAAGTACAAACTCAACTACATTAAAGATTAAAGAAAAATCTAATATTCTAATTATTAAGCTATCCATCTAAAAGCTCTTTAAAGGTACCTTTATTCCAAAACAAAGCTTCCACTTTAAGAGGCTGGAGAAGAAAAACAGCATTAAAATTAGCTTTACCAAAAGAAAGTTCAGGAAGACATTCAAAAGTCAGATGCTTGTGTTTGTGAGAACATTTTAAAACTAATTTAGTAACTCTTAACAACCATTGTGATCACTGTTAAATTGGAACTTCTTTCTATTACCAATTCCAGACGCAACAGCTTTGAAGCTCAATGACTAATAACTCTTAAATTAGCCAAAAAGGTTAAAACATTTTTCATTATGTTACATTGTGATACTCTAACTTTGAATACTCTTAAGTGAGGGAAAGCGTTCTTTCAGTTTTATTTTGTGTCAGAAATTTACAGACCTCTTGTGCAGCAAGCAGGGCAGAGAGGTTTGGAAATCAGGGATATGGGGGGAAATCCCTCAAAACAGAAGTGCTAAAAATGGAAGATTTGTAGATGCTGATCTGAAAAGAGAAGGTATTTTTTAAAAATGTTTTATTTATTTCTGAGAGAGAGAGAGGCAGTGTGAGTAGGGGAGGGTCAGAGAGAGAGGGAGATATAGAATCTGAAGCAGGCTCTGAGCTAGCTGTCAGCACAGAGTCCGACACGGGGCTCGATCCCATGAACTGTGAGATGATGACCTGAGCTGAAGTCGGGTGCTCAACCGACTGAGCCACCCAGGCGCCCCAAGAGAAGGTATTTAAAAAATGTATTGGATACATTCATCTACTAGAATAAAAAGGTTATTGGAGTATAAAAAATATGACAATTCTTCTTAGAAAAATGAGAAAATAACTTATATAAACACTACAATTCTCTTATAGAATGACAGTCATCCGGTAAGCCAGAGATGTGAAAGGCATCCAAAAAAAAGTTTGTAAGAAAAAAAAAAAGCAAGGTCCAATGAACCTAGGTCTCCTTCTTCCCTTCCTTCCCTCCTGGATCATCATATTTCATCCCCTCATCCTCATTCCTATGTATAACACCCCTTTGCAGCAGGTAGAGTTCTGCTGGGGTCATGAATAATCAGAGCGGAGAGGCTACAGTGGATTTCTTGAACCATGCTAAGCCTGAGATTATTTAGCAGAATAATCTGAATAATCCATAAACTAAGGATCCTTGGGAAAGCATTAGCTGGCAGCATCAAGGAGTATTCCAACTCAAGGGGACCCCATCAGTGCTCTCTCTGGGCCAGTGGTCTCAGCCTCTTCTCCAACCAAGTACCCATGAGAGATTCAGTGTGGGTCAGTCATCACACTGGTCACTCCATGGTGGCAATTCCCAAAGAAGTGGTAGATGGGGGAGTTTCATGCTTCTGTAAGCACAGGAATTTCCAGGAACATGGATAGCTTGATAAAGCACCCCCAGGGTATTCTGATATCCCTGCCCAACCTGTTGAGAACCACTGACATGATTCAATCTCTTCAACAAACAGATGAGAAAACGAAGATGTGAGAGATGTGACCCTGGCTTGCCTCCAGTCATTCACTGCATCATGCAAGGTCTCCCAAACATATGATATCTCTTCTCCTCCTTCCCTTCTATCTATAGAGACACATGACCGACCGGCTAGGCAGAGATGTAGATAAAGATATGTGTGCATATATCCACGTTTGGTGGGCATAGTGTATAAAAATATATATACAGATATCTGAATATAGATATGTAAATAAATATCTTTATATTTTTATACACGGTGCCCACCAAAGATGGATATATATGTGTATATATACATATGTATGAAAAAATTATGGGGCATGGAGATCTATCTATCAACAGTCTATCTGTTCATCTTTATAGTACTGAAGTTGTTACAATTGGTGCATTTTTACAGTTCCTTGTAACACTGAAAAGGGTGTGATCAATGAAAAAAAAATCAGTATCCAAATAGCCAAAGTCTTTGAAGAAAGAACTAACATGAAAGCTTCCGGTCTGAAAGTCCAATTTCAAGGTCAACCAAGCAACTTCAGACCCTATACTGAGCAACAAATTCTAAATAATAACCTTTTATCCTGGTAAACAGGCTGCCAAGGAGGCAATGACACNGGCACACGAACTAGTGAAAATAAGCCTTGTTCCCCATCACCGCTCTTCACAAGAACTGAAAACAACTAAACACACACGCGCAAGTTTCATGTAGGAAAAAAAAAAAAGACTCACCAAACTCATCGCATATACTCTCATTTTCAATGAGAGTTGGGTGGTCAAAGGTGTCTCGACAGTACAGGATCTGAGGGTTCTTGCTGACCACCGCAATGCCCCCC
Organism: Crocuta crocuta; assembly: GCF_008692635.1. Classification (NCBI taxonomy): domain Eukaryota; kingdom Metazoa; phylum Chordata; class Mammalia; order Carnivora; family Hyaenidae; genus Crocuta; species Crocuta crocuta. The sequence goes on from NW_027532406.1 coordinate 12,852,380, forward strand.
AGGGCTAATGCAAACTGGTCCGTTAGAATGGAAGACGGCTTATCCTGGATGCGTTTCAGCATCGATCGGTACCGGCAGTACTGAGGGTAGCTGAGAACTATCACGTTGGTTTCTTCCTCGTCCTCCCCTAGACAAACGAGAAAACACGTCCATTACTCCCTTCCCTCCAACAAAGAACTCTCTGGGCCATGGCGTAATTTCAATGATTTTTGTATTAATACAAACTCTGGTTTTGTATTAAAATGTGTCTTCAGTGAGTCTCTTCTACCAGGTCACGTTTATTACTGTCTGGTTGATGTGGGCATTTTCCTGGCTCCACCTCACCAACCCAATTCCACTAAAATGCCTCGGGTTTCTGGCAGGGAAAGAAAAAGTGGAGAAAAGAAAGAGATGGGGTGATCTCATAGACAGATTAAGCAATGTTTAGGTCACCAGCAAACAGCAGAACCAAAAAACTGTTTTGAAAGAGTCTGATATATATTTTAAGCTTTAAAGTCATGATCACAGGAAATATCAGAATTTTTCTGAGCTTCTTTATACATACTTCCAGAGTTTGGTATTGCTCCTTTTTTGGATTGTATAATCTTTCAGTGCTGGAAGTCTCTGAAAAGGTCATCTGGCCCCAGAGAGATGTCCATAAGTTCAAATAGCATCATCATCAAATCTGGTGGTGGTTAGTGCCGTCCAACAAATATTTCTGGTTCTCTTTATGGTCTTGCAGAAAGACCATGCTTCCTGGCCCACTGGTGTCAAGTGACCATGTGACTTATTTTGGCCATTAAAATGGACAGAAGTGAGTGGCTACTTTAAGGGCCAGTGTTTGACTGATAACACTCTCTTTCCCTTTGTCTGGGGCATCTGTAATGATTGAGATAGTGGCTGATCTGCCAGTCAGGAGTAGGAATCACACAGAGAAGTGTGAATCCCCTCGATCCTAAATGGACACAGCACACAAGCACAAAAGGGACCTTTGTTGCTATAAGCGAGGCTGTGATTTGGGGGGTTATTTGTTTTTGCAGCAAGATGTATCCCAACTTGATTGATACATCCACCTTCTTTGCCCTCCCCCCTTCTCATACCCCCTACCTTCTAATGTTCCTCAAATCCATCTGGTAACTTGGCACATTTCAGAGAACCATGCTGAGAGGACTCCCCAACCATCCTTGTGACAGCTCCATCAGAACCAACTTAGCTCAGAACATTTCAGCAACTTTAATGAAACTCCCTTTTACAATGATCTTAATCCTTATCTACACCTCGTTATATTAAGTGATTATTTATAAAAAACAGATTCTTCATGGAGGAATCCTGTCTTCAGCTTAAGCCTGAGAAACAGCAAAAACTCCCCTTTGGTAGCATGCCACCTGCACAATGTCAAGCTGAATTTAGGCTCCATGACCCAGTCTGCCATCATTCTTTATAAACCACCTCATCAGGGCATTTGTAAGCAATTCCCAGATATGTCACTGGCTTATCCAAAGGGAAAACACTCAATATTTTGAGTCCTTACCATGCTGCAGGGAATTGCAAAAGACAGTTGTTAAGGATACCAACATTATTGTGGCCATCTGGTAACCAGTGGGAGACAAATGAGTAAGGACAGAACAAATGATAGACTATAACCAGTACCAGTGGAAGGTGTGCATGTGACCTTTTCAGATAGGAGGCCAATACCCAGATGTATCTCTAATTATGTTCACTTAGTTCCCCAGGCTGGAGGCTTCCTCGAGAATGGAGATGTTAGCTGCTTTCAAGATGACATCTTTTAACAGTTTACATTTCTTAGACTCCTGCCTGGTTGTGGGTAGCCACTTTGTCAGCTGCCATACCAAATTAAAAGGAAGTATGTTTACATTAAAGGCAAGTCCCCAAATGAGGTACAGGTTTTAAGATGCTGATATATGTCCCAAGGCATTTCAATTTGAGATTTTTATGGCAGACCAAGACCCTCGTTCGCACTTTGGGTTCAAATCTGTGCTTTCTATAGAGTTCAAGCACAAAGAGTTTTACAGGAAATATTCACCAAACATCATCAAAACTCTAGAGCACCAAAGTTCTATTTGAAGATGCATCCCCCAACATGTCAACTGTATTATTATACTCTATTTGTCTAAGGCATTGTGGATGAGAGAGGGGGTGTACCCCATGGGCCCTGAGGACTTATTTCAGCATGCTCAGCGCATAATACTATGTCTATAAAGAGTAAATACTATGCGAATCTATACACAGCTTCCAAAATTCTATCTTGATTGTGCTGTTGGCCTTCTGTACTGGGGCAATGGTTGCACTCATTTAGCCAAGTGGTCTTGAAATGAAATGGAGGACATCATGCTTTTCAAGTTGAATGACAGCAGAAGAATGGATGTTTCAGGGTTACTTTTATAGCAGAAGATGTCACCTGGATTCGTGGGACCATTTCACTTCCTTCTTATCCCTTCATTCTTTCTGCTTATTTCTGATCATTTTTCATGATAATACCATCTCTAACCTCTTCCTAATTTTCTGGAATCTGCTTCCTGGCTATCTTTGGTGCTTAGAAATGACCTTGTTTATTTGTTTGTTTGTTTTTTCTCTTCACCTCATCCTAGCTCCAAACAATTATCCTTTCTTCATGTAGTTCCCGAAACACAAGTCAAGCCATGAATCCTCTTTCTGTTGGAAGAAAAACCAGCAAGGTCCCTCTGGTCCAAGTCATGGAAATATGTCCTGTGATATCCATTCATTTTGGAGACAGTACCTCTAACAGTGCTCCCAGGACTGCCCACATCAGAATCACATAGGGTAACTGTAAAAAAGGCAGGCCCTAGGGGCCTATCAAGAACCACTAACTCAGAATTTACATTTTTAACAAGCTCCCAAGTAGCTCATGCACTTTAAACTTTGAAACCACTACATTGGAGTCTGAGTTTAGCTTTTGCACAGATGTATAATAATTTATCCAGTTTGGGTTTTGATTTCTCTCTATGTATGTGTGTGTACACACACACACACACAGATCTTCCTCCCCTTCCAATGGGATTATGTCCCAATAACCGGCTGTAAATTGAAAATACCCTCAATTGAAAATACATTGAATACACCCAACCTACCAAATGCCATAGCTTAGCCTTGCCTACTTTAAACATGCTCAGAACACTTACATTGGGCAAAATCATCTAACACAAAGCCTATTTTATAATAAAGTATTGAATATCTCATGTAATTTATTGAGTATTTTACTGAAAGTGAAAAACAGAATGGCTCATGGGTACAGAATGGTTGTGTGTTGGATGCTCACCCTCATGACTGTGTGACTGACTGAGTTGTGGCTGGTAGCTGATGCCAGGCACCAAACAGTATCATGCCTGTATGGCCAGCCTGGCCTGGGGAAAAATCCACATTCGAACTCAAAGTACAGTTTCTACTGAATGCATATTGCTTTTATACCATTGTAAAGTCAAAATATTGTTAAGTTGAAACATCATAAGTTGGGGTTCCAAATTATATATATTTGTAACTTGTTTTCAGGTATATGCTTCTATCCAAACCCCCACTGTATCCAGATAAGAATATAGGACCAAATTTCCTTCTCCTTTCCACCTTCCCAGGATTGTTGTAGGTATCACAGAAGATCCCAAATGAAAAAAGTTCTCTTAACCAAAAATATGAGGGACAGAGGGACTGTTTGTTTAGAAATACTACAATTTGCAGTACTGATAATAGAACGCAAAAATTTACAAAGGTCTTTCACAAAACATCTCTTCTGTTCCTCACAACAACCCCATTAGTAGGATTTACTGTTTGTTAACATCCCCCAGTTCAGAGGTGGGATAACAGGTTCAGACACCCAAGAGACTAGTTTGGGATCTCAAGGAAGCAGAAAGTGACAGAGGTGAGAATGTCACCTGGTCTTTCAATTCAAGTTTGATGGGCTTATCATTATGACAAAATGTCACAAATACTAATAAAAGCAAAATTACTACCACTAAGGTAATACTTTGATTTCTTTTCCTATGTGGCTGCATCTGAAAGAAAATCTTTGTTTATTTGACATCTTATTATTATCAGAGATTTAAGCAATTTACAGCATTAGGGATGAGGATGATGGCTTTTGGTCATGTAAAATACAAACCTCTGTTTCATCAAGAACTGTAGAATTCAGCCAGTTACAAGCCAGGATTCTACTCCGGTTCAGTTAGCTTGCTATTATTTGGGAACACTGCAATTCGCATTGTAATGATTTAGCAGCATTGACACATCTTTCATGTACAGTGGTCTCGATTTCTGCGGTTTTGTTTTCTGCGGTTAGCGGTCAACGTTGGTCTTGAAGCAGATGATCTGCCTTCTGACATATCATCAGAAGGTCAGTGGTAGCCTAATGCTACGTCACAATGCCTACATCATCCACCTCACTTGTTCTCATCACTTGGACATTAAATTATCTCACATTATCACAGAACAAGAGTGAGTACAGTGTAACAAGGTATTTTGAGAGAGACTACTTTCATACAACTTTTCTTACAGTATATTGTTATTACTGTTCACTTTTATTATTAGTTATTGTTGTTATTCTCCTTCTGTGCCTAATTGATAAATTAAACTTTTTCACAGGTGTGTAAGTACAGGAAAAAACAGCATATATAGGGTTTGGTGTTATCTGCAGTTTCAGGCATCCACTGGGGGTCTTGGACTGTATCCCCCATGGATGGGGGGGGGGGGACTGTGTATATCAGCTTTCTACTTTCTACCCATATGATAGGAATGAAAGCCAACTTAAGGTTGTGCAAGCCCAGAACCCCTGTGTCTCATTAATCTCTTCCACACCTAGGGGCTAGGTGTCCAGCTGGGACCTGGTTTGATGTGCCAGTGCTACTTAATAATACCAAAACAAAAAATTATGATACTTTTGCTCGTTATGAAAAGAATCATCCAATTGGACCAGAATTTTGGCATTGTTTGGACAGAGGCAAATTTTCAACCTTAAAATTAGACATCCCCAGAGGAATTGTCTTTAATATATATTTTTTAAAGAAACCCTAACAAACAAACAAACAACAACAAGAACAGACAAAGCTCACAAGACCCTCAGGATTCCTATGAAAGTTAAGAAAGCCTTCTAGGTGAGAGTAAAGAGAAGATCCACAGTGAAGGTGTGATCTGAAAGAATCAGCCACTCATCTAGGCTAAAGTTTCTCTAAGTGAAGATACCTCAGAGAAACCTTGCCCGAGAAGAATTTAGGTAGACATGCTTAGTCAACTGGAGAAGAATTTTTTCTCCAAAGTATAGTCACCTTCACAGGAACAGTATGTATAACAAAGAGTAAAATTATGAGTTTGGAAGAGCTTTCCAGATCTAAAATTCTATGATCCTATAACTTCTCCCTAAGCCTTTGCATTAAATTAACTTCTTCCTCATACAGCTACAAAACTATTAAATTGTTCAACAGCTGTCATATTTTATTTTGCCTTAGTACACTAAGAAACAAATAAAGCCAAACAACCCTTTCAAAAACTCTTATTTAAATTCCTCAGCTACTACTTTCCTCCTTATACATTTCATGTACATATAAACAAACACTCCTAGGCAGTTACCCCTGAAACAGAGGCTGCCAATAAATGCTGCATAGGATATTTTCCCCTTTCCAATTCATAATAGGTCTAGCAGATAAATCTAAGAATGAATAAAGAATGGATAAATTGCACATTTGTTTAGCAAAAGACAGAGTGTTCCTGGAACAAAGATTTTCTTTCAACCACACCCACATAGGAAAAGAAATCAAAGTGTTACCCCAAGGAATCCTATTCTAACACATTCTAGTCAGCTATAGTTGGTTGGGTTATATATGCATTACTTGATTTCTGTCAACAGAAAATAATCAGCAATAAATTGTTGGTACCAAAGACTGAAACTTTAAGCCATATTATGATATTCTATTAAAACATCATCCATCCCATTCCTCAATTTCCCCATCCACCAAAAAAAATGAGTATGTCTATTTTTAAATGAAATATTCAAAGGAATAAGAGACCCAAAATTACTAAACCTCATTTCAACTTCAGTGAAAAAAATTTTGCCTATTAAAAGTTAATACCTAAAGTACACTGCTTGTAATGCTCAACCAAAATTACTCTAATCCTGTGCTTATATCATAATTACACGTTTTGTTAACCTCTCTCAATGTCAATTTTTCACTTATTTATATATTTTCAAAGTCCAAAACTGAATTCCACAGAGAAACTGTAATTATAATGTGAGACTCCACCCAAGCTTTTCAAACAGTAACTGTATACCATTACTTTAATCCTCAGAGTTGGGCTGGGAATGGGGAAGGGGTGGGGGGAGAGGGTAAGAGCAGGCATTCATTCTGAATAGCACGTTGCTCAAGTTGTCTTTATACAAAGAGAGATGCATGAAATAGCAAACACAATGAATTAATGGAGCATTGACTTTCAAATATCCATAATGCTATTTTTTTAAACAGATAATGGTGGCCAAATGCACAGAAGGCTGAAAACATAAATTCCGGAGGAGAAATTTGCTTTTATCTCTTACACAACATTTAGAAATGTAACTTTCTTTTTCATTCCGGGGGGAGAAGGGGAAGGCTTGTTTCGGAAACATCACACTATTATGCTTACTGAAAACCACTATAATCTACTTCTAACATCAGTAAGCTTAAAAAAAAACTTAAAAAAAATCTTTGCACCAGGATTTTATAGAGCCTGGTGGAAAAAGTATGCATGTTCCTTCCTGCACCTAATTACCTCAACTGAAAAATCTGCCAAGTATTTTGCCCTTTAGTTCTCTAATCGCATTAGGGCAAATGCATTTGGATGCCAATAGAAACAAACATTTAAAGATTTTCACTTAAAAGATTCCAAATATGTATGAAGGCTACGTTTGAGACACAAAGTCCCCAGTCCTTCAAAGAGAACATACAGTGTTCTTTTTTTCCCCCCAAGCAAATATGAATTTGCTCCTGTTATAAAACTTGATGTCTAGTTTTGAGACAATTTAAGTAAAATAATGTCAATATGAGAGACTCTTACAATGATTTATGCTTCTTTCTGTTACTTTATTACTTTAGACATTCCTTTCTCAAAGCTTTATACTTTTCACTGTGCTCCTAGCAACCGCCGGCAAAGCATCAACTTTATATACCTGGCACTGTTCCAATTCTTACTGCTATTGACAATTATATTGAAGTTTCCATTTAATTGCTGCTCTGTTGTGACACTGAATATTTGTCATAATTAGGCATTTCCTATTTTCTGTCCATTCATTTCTGATTATTACTGAAAATGAATTTTCTTTTTTTACTTCAGAAAACCTAAGCATGAAAATTCTACAGATAAGAGTAGCTACAGCTGTTACTATCATTACCAACATTGTAACATGCAGGAAAAAAAAGAGAGAATATAATTTCTCGGAAGGTAATTTTCCTTCCAGTCTAAGTGCTCTTATTCATCTTACAGTTACTCAATGATTTCCTGTTCTAATTACAGGACATTATACAGAAAGACATTCGTAAAAGCAAAATGCAGCAAAGCAGGAGACTAAATAGCTTGACTTGGTTGAAAGTGTTTAAAATTCCAAAGTTGTACATCAACTTTATCAATTCCTGATTACAACTCCATGTAAATGTGTAATGTGTCCCACCATATTTCTCAAGCTCTCCCAAGGCAGTAAACTCAGAACCCAGAGTAAGCACACATCAAAGGGGAAAATACATTTGCAGTTAAACTGATGTTGGGGAGGAGCTGGGGTCGGGGGAGGATCGGTTGTTGGTTGCTTTTTTTTCCCTCCTCATCAAAGCTGTTAAATTGGAGGCATGCCAAGACAAGGAGTGGAAAATATTAATAATAAAAATAAATTAAATGCCTGATTAAAAGGGAGAGAGAACAAGATTCCATCCGGAATAGAAATGAAAATGCCACAAACTATTTCATAAAAACATACTGTGACGTAAATTACACATCAGTATTGCACTGTTGTGGTTATTTTGAGAAATGGTTTGTACTGTAAGTCAGCTGGTGCTGCCCCACCCTTGATGATTTTGTAATTCTCTACACAGTAAGCAAGTGGGGCAGTCCTGAGGTTGCTAAGACAGAAAACAGACCTAGCCATAGAGAACCGGCAATAAAAAAGATAATGTACTTTTAACATAACAGAACAAGAAGATTGGCTTTATTAACTAAAAAAACTACTTTAAATGGTCCCCAGCTTGCCATTTGTTTTGATAAATGGAAAGACAGATCTTCCCAGGATAGGCCACGAAAACATCACTGGGGAACTTATAAAGAAGAAAATGTGGGAAAATATCTCAGTGCATGGTTGTAAACAGAACAAAGAATATTTCAAATGCAAAATCCAGGGTTTTTAACTAGCTGTTTCCCAAATCAAGCCACTTCAAGTACATGGGCACACAAACATAAAGACACGTATTAATACAGTAATATTGGCTTTTGCCCTGACTGTTACTTCCTCACTCCAAAAAGAAAACAATACCAGGCTCAACTAAAACCAAACGCTGCCATGACTCTGAGTAACAAAGGAACCCACTGGGAAGCAAGCCAGCCCCACCTCCAAGGTTGTCCCAAATGGTCACTGAATTCTAAGCCACAATCAGGAGCCGCTCTAGATTTCACTCTGAGAATTCTGCACCTTCTTTCCACATGGCTCATCTCAGCCAAATGGAAGTTCCACATGACCGTGGTTAGGCAATAAGCACATGCACTGCTGAGACCACGTGGCCAGACTGACACATAGGTGAGGCGGTGACCACATTTGGAGTGTGGTTCTAAGAGCCCTAGCCTACCTTCACCTGCCTCCACTTCACAGACTGTTAAGCTATGGGTAGTCATTCTCTTCTAGTGTAAATGAATTTCACTATCTGAAGAAGAAAGTATAAAGAACCCACGAGGACACCAGGAAGCCAAGGCTTAGACAAAATTTCTCCTCCTCTAAAAACTGTGCCAAAAGTTTTCTCAGAGATGAATTTACACATTTGTTTATTTACTAGCAACCCAGGTGAGGCTATTAGATTGGCTTTGAATGGAGTTAAACTCAACCCTTTCTTGGTTTACAAGGAACTACAACGACTACGACAAAGCTGTTAGAAGAGAAGGAAACCTGACTTCATTAGCCCAATTGGCTTTAAAAGTCATAATTATAATTAATGCTGCCATCTTTCCCCTTATAAATCTATATGGCTTTTTATTTCCAAGTTGTGCCTTACACTTGCCAACATTGTGAGAACCACAATGCCATTACTGCAGTAACTGTATAAACCCTTCATATTTGGGAGACCCTCCTGAACCCCTCCCCCCACTCACGAATAAACCTAATTAAGGTGTCATCCCAGACAGATCAATAGCAAAATAATTAAGTTCCACACATCAGTCTTCTCAGCGGGTAGGATCCAAGTGTGTGTCTTAACAAAATGACTAATCACTGTTTGTCATGACTTTCATGGACATGATTATTTCACAACTAATCAACACTGGTCAGGCTCAATCTCATAAATTCCAAATTGTTTATATTAGGGAGGAAAACCCAACATGTGTAAAGAGAATTAAACACCACAAGTGTAGGACTGAGTAATATTGACACACACATGTCTATTGAATGGTACATCTATTTTCATTAAAATTCTGTGTCCATTAAACATAACAAAATTAAATAACTTTCAGGTCATGCAAAGATTCTGTTACATTAAGTTTAAAAAAAAGTAAGGTATGAAACAATATATTCAAACCTATGTCTCTTGTTTAATAGCATTACTGAGATATAAGTCACGTATCAATCATTTAAAGTATACAACCTTTTAGTATATTCACATGCATCCATCACTACGATCAAATTTGGAACATTTTCATTCTCCCAAAAGAAACTCTGAACCCTCTTGCACCTACCTCTCCCTTCCCCTAACCAGTTGTAAGCAACAGCTTAATCTACTTTCTGGCTCTGGTTCTACATATTTGCTTATTCTGAACATTTAATATAAACGGAATCGTACATTATGTAGTTCTTTTGTCACTGGTTTCTTTCACTTCGCAAAATGTTTTCAAGGCTCAGGTATGTTGTAGAGGGTATCAGTATTTCTTTTCTTTTTATTACTTAATAATATTCCATTGTACAGATATATTACATTTTATTTATCCATTCCATAAATGAGAAATTATTGTTTATACCTTTTGGCTATAATGAATAATACTGCTATCAACATTTGTGTAAAAGTTTTTATGTAGACATATGCTTTTATTTCTCTTGTGCCTATACCTAGTAATGGAAGTGCTGGGTCATATGGTAACTCTACGTTTACCCTTTTTGGGAACTGTCAGACTATTCTTGCAAGTGGCTGTGCCATTTTACATTTTCTTCAACAGTGTGTGAGGGTTCTGGTATCTCCACATCTTCTCCATCATTCGCTACTATTTGTCTTTTGACAGCCATCCTAGAGGATGTGAAGTGGTATCCCACCCATGTTATTTTGTAAATACATGCTTAAAAATTGTTAATAGTAGATGCTTCTACGTAGTGAGATTATCTATGATTATTTTCTCCTTAGTTTGCCTGCATTTTAATTGTGTAGTCTTTTAAAAGATGGGAAAATCTGGAAAATTTATATGAAATTTCAAGGGATCTCAAAGGGTCAAAACAATCTTAAAAAAAAAAAACAAAGTTGGAGGGCTTACAGTTCCTTATTTAAAAAGTTACTACAAAGCAATAGTAACAAAAACAATATGGTACTGGCACATGGATAAAATGTGATTGAACAGAATAAAGAATCCAGAAATTAACTTTCATATATATGGCCAACTGATTTTTGACAAGGAAGCCAAGACCATTCAATGGAGAATGGACAGTCTTTCCAACCAATGAGGTGGGGAAACTAGATATTCATAGAGAAATAATGAACTGGACCTTTATCTCACACCATATACAAAAACTAACTTAAAATGGAGTAAAAAAGCTATGAAACATAGTGGAAAATCTTTATGACTTTGGATTTCACAATGGTACCAAAAACACAGGCAACAAGAATTAAAAATTAGGTAAAATGGATAACATCAAAATTAAAAATTTTTGTGCATCAAAGGACACTGTCAAAAAAGTAAAAAGACAATCCATAGAATGGAAGAAAACATTTCCAAATCATATATCTGACAAGGGAGTAACATCCTGAATATATAAAGAGCATCTACAACAACAAGAAGACTAACAATCCAATTTTAAAATAGGAAAAGGACTTCAACAGATATTTCTCCAAGAAAGTTATACAAATGACATATGAAAAAAGGCTCAACATTATTAATCATCAGGGAAATGCAAATCAATACTACAATGAGATAACAATGTCACACACACTAAGATGGCTATTATTTAAAAAACAAATACAAAACCAAAAAAAAGCCTCCCAAGTGTTAGTGAGGATGTGGAGAAATTGAAACCTTCATTCACTGCTGATGAGAATGTAAGATGGTGCAGGTGTGGTGGAAAACAGTCTGGAAGTTCTTTCAATGTTATATATAGAATTACTACATGACCCAATACTTCCACTTTTAGGTATATACCCCAAAGAATTGAAAACAAGGACTCAAACTGATACTTGCACATCAATGTTGACAGCAGAATTATTCATAATAGTCAGAAAGTGGAAACAACCCAATAGATGAACAGATTAAGAAAATGTGGTATGGTCAAACAATGGAATATTATTCAGCCATAAAAAGGAATGTTCTCACACGTGCTATAATGTGGATCAACTTTGAAAACATTATGCTGGATGAAATAAGCCAGACACCAAAGGACAAATACTGTGTGATTCTATTCCTATGTGGCTTCCAGAACAGGCAAATTCTTACAGACAGATTAGAATCGAAGTTGCCAGGGGCTGGTCGTGGGGGGAGGGGACAGGGAATGGGGAGTTGTTGCTTAACCGGTACAGAATTTCTGTCTGGGATGATGACAAGGTTCAGGAAATAGATAGTGAGGATGGTTATACAATATTGTGAATGTATTTAATGCTGCTGTACATTAAAAAATAATTGAATGATAAATGTTATGTATATTTTACACAGGAAAACAAGAGGAGAATGTGGGGCAGGGGTTATGCTCTCTGAAGGCGCTCTTAGTTGTTCTTGGGAGAAGAGGTGTCTCTCCAGTCAGCAACTATCTATGAACTCCTGGAGGGCACAGAATTGCTGTCCTCATTTCTGGTTACCCCACCACCCCCAGAGAACCCTGCAAGTGCGCTCACAAGTATAGTTGCCTGCAGACGGTACTGCACTAAGCACCCAAACCTTCCATCCAGCAGTGAGAGCAGTTGGGCCATTAGTTCACCAGAGGCTCTGGGCCAGCAGCTCTTCCTAAAACGTTGAAAGAATCTAGAGAAAGTTGTTGAGCAAACAGCGCGGCAGTCACTGGCTGACAGTCCTTTTAGATGAAGGGTCATGAGTTTAGGCAGACATCTCATTTGGGGGACTTATTTTGGGAATAATCTCACCCCTTGAGGAGTGTGTGAACTACCCTCAAAGTGCTGGACCACCTCCAAACTCCTGCACTGTCCTCTGAGAGCTCACATTCTGAGATGAGAAGAGTTGTATAGATTGCATTGTTATCTTTCTTATTATCATAGGCCTTCTGGAGTGGCTTACCAAGGAAAAGAGGGCAAAGGCCTCTATCTTGTATTAGTGACTCATCTTAAATCAGTGGACTTCAAAGAGGTAAACTCCCACCCAATGGGAATAAGAGAACTTTCCAAGAAGAACCCACCTACATAGCAATGGGACAGATCCTCAAATCTGCATCACTCCCTCTTCTATCCATGAGGCCGCATTCAATATGGCCAATCTCCTTCTTTAGCCATCACCCATCCCTGGTTTTAGGATCATGAAAGAGACTGGTCAAAATACTGGTTCTGAAGAAACTTCCTTTATTTCTCTGTCAAGGCACTTTAAACCATAGGTTTCTGATCTTTCCCTTCTTCCACATATTTCTGTTAAAGGAGAAGCTTGACAATAGAAACAGAGTACTTTTGCCTGTGTTAAGATGCTCTGAATTCAGAAAAATCAGAGCAATAAAGGTTAATGATGCTGATCCCTTTAAAGATAGGTGGAGTGCTCTACACGGCCACCAGATCTTTTGAAGTAAATTAGATAAAACTTAAGAATAAACATTTCACATAATTTATTCAGAACTGTCTTACTTTAATAAATACAGATTTTAAAACTTAAGATTTTATCAAATCATATGTGCTCTTCTTAATTATAGCCAAGTACCATATACATCATGTTTAATTTTTTCTACCTCCTACTAACAAAAAACTTCAGTTAAGCTGATGATAAGAAAATTTAGATGTCCTCTGAAAACCGGGCAAAGGCCCACATACAGTGTTTCAGAAATCTAAAGCAGCACTATTCCATGGAAACATAATAGGAGCCAAATATGTAAATAAAATCTAAAAATTAAAAAATAAACAAAACCCAAAAAACTATGAAATAACTTTAATAACCCATTTATCTATGTTAGCTCTAATTTTTATTATTACAAGCAAAATTCAATTTTGTCTTTATCCCTCCAGTTTTATTGAAATATAACTGACATATAACACTATTAATTTCAGGTGCACAACACAGTGATTTGATATATGTGTAAACTAAGAAAATATTTTGTCCTACTTCTTGGGATAAGTACAAGTATTTCTCTAGGGTGTACCCCTTTTTTTAAAAAAGCTATTTTATCTTGACCCAATATACCCATAATATTATTTCAACACATGGGCAATGTAAAGAATTACTAGTGAGATATTTCACATTATTTTTTCCATATTGAGTTTTTGAAATCTGGTACATGATTTACATTTACAGCATCTCTTAATTTGGACAGGCCATATTTCAAGGGCTTCATAGTCACATGTGCATGGTGTCTACCAAATTGGATGGCACAGCTTTGGAGAATCCACCAGGAAAGACACTGTGTTGGGTAGCCTGGCCCTGAAGAGGCAGCTGGGAGGGAGGGGCAGTTCTGAGTATTTAGTATAGTCCCCATGATGCCTTTCTGTCCTGGACTCCAGGACCCTACAATCTTAAGAAGAGAGGTTCAGAAACGCAACTGGAAAAAGAGAATAAAACTAGAGGAAAAGCCTTGAGTGGCTGTTATTTCACTGTTCTGATAACTAAAACCTCAAGCAAGGCCAAAAGGTATCGAGCAATCCTGTGCTGTTATCTTAACAGAGATCCTTGCTTGCCATCTTGGTTTCTGGTGAATAATAAAAGTTAATTAATTAATTGATTGATTAAGTTAAATTTAACAAAAAAGCTTGAGCTATTAAACCTGGGAAGAGCCCTCTCTCTAGGCTCTATTATCTTGCTCTAACTAACCACAAGTTCACCAGGTGCATTTCCACAAACCATCTACTATGTTTTCTACCACAGCGCCAAGGAGAACATCAGTTGTTCAGAATGGGTATTTTTCTTTCTTTTATTTTTTTTCTAGTGTGTGCAATATGAAAATTAGTTTAACATCTGAAGGAAAGAGATACTTATAAAACCTACTGGAAACTGAAACTGCTATTCAATCTCACGGCAATGCAGTCATATAAAAACTCCGGCACCTTCTAATGGGCTCTCACAGTGCACCGTGGAAGAACATCATTGAAAGCTGATGATATGGATATGCTCTGTCTTACTTCCTTTTGTAGTGTTAGTAGTGAGTAAGCTGATGCAAGACAAGAGGAGGAAGAATCTGGTTTATTCACATTTCCCATAATACCTATCCTCTGCTGAAAATCATTTCCACTGCAAAATTCCTCCTTTCCCCAATCTCTAATACCCACACCTACTTCCCTTTTCTCACGAAAGACACAATAAACAAATTGCTGGTGACTAATATATTAATTCCAGTTATAATTCTGTGGTTTCATATCACAAGTTACCAGTGCTACAGATCCCCATTCTAGATATTTCTGTGAGATGGCTTATGTTAAGCAAGGATTGGCAAACTCTGGGCCAAATCCAGCCTGTAGCCTGTTTTTATAAAGTTTTATCACAACACAGCCATGCCCATTCATTGACACCAGCTGTTTTTTTTTTTTTTATATTTTTTATTTATTTATAGGAGAGAGAGAGAGAGAGAGAGAGAGAGAGAGAGACAGCATGAGCAGGGGAGAGTCAGAGAGAGAGGGAGTCACAGACTGAAACAGGCTCCAGGCTCTGAGCTGGCAGTCAGCACAGAGCCCAACGCGGGGCTCGAACCCACGAACCGTGAGATCATGACCTAAGCGAAAGTCGGACGCTTAACCGTCTAAGCCACCCAGGCGCCCCGACACCAGCTGCTTTTGTGCTACAGCAGCAGAGTTGCATGGTTCCAGAGTCATGTTCTTGTGACAGAGGCTTATGGATAAGTAAGTCTCATCTATTTGGTCCCTGTCTGCTGATCCTTGTCCTGGAGAACAGATTATTCCTTCTAGAAATGTTATTTTGGATCACTGAAATCAATTTAACTCCTAAGATGCAGTTACTCTGTGGTACTTCCCTGAAGTTTATTGTTCATGTTCAGTCCCCCTTTCTAGACTGTGGGTTCTCTGAAAGGCAGGAAAAGGGTCTCTACCATGTCTGAATCCCCAACAGTGCAGATACAAGTGAAGCACATGGTAGGCTTTCAACTGATGTTAATTTCAATTAACGTTCAATTAATAATTCAAATTAACTTTTTCTGGTTGTTCACTATTTGGTGTCCTCTACTCATTATCTAGCCTCTCTGCCTTTCTGTGTGATCCCGAAGGTTTTATTACTGTGCTTCCTCACATTCTGGCCTTTTTTTAGTTCAGCAAATGGAAGACACCAACAGGATATCAGATGGTGGAAAGAGAGAGAGGCTGGGGTATTTCTTCCTTGCTCCCTCTCAGCTTTGGTTCCACAGTTCTGCCTGTGGTTGCACCCCTACACCACTGCCCTTCCTCCAGGGCTCCAGCTTTCACCAGGTAGCAATATTTCTTCCCCTTGATTCCTGCTATTACTAGACTCTGGGTGCCTCAACCATCCTTCTGGATTCTCTTTACCCTAACCACATCTCTGTAAGTCTTCCCTCTGTTAACATCTCTTCGGTTGAACTCACTGAGTAGAAGTCTGTTATTGCCTCAACTATGATTGATACTCGGCCAGGGTTCTCATTTGGCAAGTGCTAACTCAGTAGGATGTCCTCACACTCAGAGCTTAAATGAAAACCAAGAGATAACATACATTCTGTGGACCAGTCATAGCAGAACTGCTGAGGGGCTTGTCTAAATAAAGTTTCCTGGACCGCCTTGCTGCTAGGCTAAATGAGAATGTCTGAGCTGGGTCTCCGGATTAACGCTTGGTAACAAGTATCCCAGGTGTTAAAGCACCTATTGAAACAGATGGTGAAATTCAGGTTTGGGGGCAGGATGAAAAGAAGAAACAGAAAACCAGTTTGAAGCACTGCAGAGTGTTCAAAAGATCCTAGAGTAAAAAGGGGGTCAGTGCTCGCTACCACAAGACCACAGGTGGCGCTGTAGCTAAAAATGGAAATTATTACTCTTTTCGCTTAGTAATACAGATATACTCTTTAAAGTAGGCTACACATTTAAAAATCACATATCCCACAATATTGGCTTCAGTAGTCTATCTATTGTCAGCACCATTATAGTGGTGAGTATTAAGTTCAATTGCTTTGAGAATCTGGGAGGCATTAGCCCTATTGTTCAATCACTTGTAGGATTCAACAAGGTAGCATGTGTGAATGAGCCGCATGGCACATGATTGCCAACTACTAACCACGTGATCTGGGGAATGACAACCTCAGAACTTCAGGATCCTCATCTCTAAAATGGACATAAAAAACAGCACCTTCCTGGGAGCATACATGAGTTAAAAGATGAAAAGTACTGAGGCTAGTGTAGGGGATAGGAGACACTAAACATATTCAATCTTATTTCTGCTTTGCAGGTTGTTTCCCAAAGTATTCCAAGGAAATGCTCCAGTTCTTGGGGAGAGAAAGGAGCATACACCCAAGTGTTACGTGGGAAAGGGTACCACAGTAAGGAAAGCACTGAGTTTAACCAAGTTATACAGGCAATTTCCTTGCCCTGGAGCCTTCAACATGCTAACGGGCATTTCGATCTACAGGAAGGAATATGCTGTGTTTCCTGAATTTATTTTACCATGGGATCCTCTCTCACCCTCCTCCCCTCTTTTCTCCCCACACCTTTTCTTTTTTCTTTTTTTTTGGTCATTCATGGCTCACCTTAAGAGGTTAGTATTTCTGATCACATTTTGGGGACTACTCACCCATATGTTGATTATAGTACTCCCCAGCTCCCTGCATCTCTCCTTCCTGCATATATACCCTGCTTAACACTGTAAAATTACAAATAGGTTATTATGCATAGTATAGTCACTCATCTGTATAACACTTCACAATTTATAAAGCCCTTTCACATACTTAGATCCACGTAATCTTCCCAGAATCACCTTTCAAGTCTATTATGAATTTCCCCCATTTTATACAAGAGGACATAAAAAGCTCAACAAGGTGAATGACTTACTCAGGGTCACCTAGCTAATGACAGGGACAGGTCACCTGGCACGAAATATCATACTATCCCCATTTCACCCAGCTGCCTTCTGTTTGGCCCCTAACTTCTGAGAGGGCCTCTGGCAGATTCATGAGAATCTGAGAGACACTCGGAGCCTCTCCAGTGGGCCGGCGGCCTTGAAAATCCTCGTGATTTTATGAACTAAAGAGAAGCAAACTTCTTGTTTCAGGTTGTGCTATTAAAGTATCCCTTCCAGTCTCATGGTCAAAACAATCCTTAAAGTGAAACTTGATTTTACCTTATTTGGAAGATAATCTCAGAAAGAGACTGCCATTGTATAAAACATCCTTCATCTGCACACTTCTCCACTTTTAACCCTTCAGGAAGCAAATTTTAGGCTCAGTGAAGCCCATTGTGTTATTTCTATTACCTCCCCCTCTTTGGATCACAGGGCAAAACCCACAAACCATCCAACTTTCATCAACGCACACAGTTAACACAACTACACCCTCTGCATCACGAGAAAGATAGCATTTGATGTCAAGATTACCATCCATCCATTGACTTGGTCAAACACTGATGTCAGGAGGACAAAGATCAAAGAGCCGGTGTCCCCCTCCTCAGGGAAGTACAGCCTGGGAGAAGTGGTGGGCACGTGAACAAATAAATAAGTGTTCTCACAAAGTCACAGCAGAGGCAGGTCCCCAGTACCAAAACAGCATCAAGAAAGTCTTCAGGAAGTCAAAGCTTGAGCTGGGTTTTGAAGGATACACAGACACCCCCATGGCCGATAAAACACCATCACTCACTGAGACCCTTCTCTGTGTCAACCATGAACACATCTCTCGCCTTCTTTATAGGAAGTTATTATTCCCAATTTCCAGATGAGGAGACTCACACATAAAAAAGATTAAGTGACTTGCCAAAGTCATGCTGCCAAGGAGGCTTGAAGAAAGGACCTAAGTTCAGAGCCGAGGGCTGCCTGCTGTTGGCGTCTCAGAAAGAAAGAGGCACATGTTCAGTCCCTCAGGCTCTAATAGGTTTGGACCCATGGAGATTATGGGATTAAACTGCCATGGCTGAAGTGCAGGCTTGGTGCTCTATGAGGAGGCAAAGGACCTCAGGAGCCATGTGACAGGGTTCAGATTAAATCCAGAAGTCACTGGAAGTACCTTTCAAGCATGGTACTTGATTCATTCAAGTAAGAGCTGACGATGCATTCAAGGAAACCCAATCTGAACCCTGCCTTTCATTTTCCTCCTTTCATCACAGGTGACTTGAGTAGAGCCTCCTATCTGCTCCCATAGCCAGAGCAAAGCCCCACTGACCCTGGCTCAGAGAAGACAACATTCAGTGTCCTGACTGGGTCTCTTTAAAGGAGAAAGAGGCCATGGTGGCCAGTGTTCAAAGCCAAGATACTAGGAAGGTATCATATATTTGATCAACTAGATATCCAAGAATAATGCCTTGTACTTTAGTCATTCATTCAACAAGTGCATATTTCGTTCCTACTCAGAGCCCGACACTGCTCATCAGTGAGTTTTCACTGGTGAACATGACAAGGCTCACTCTTCTGGAGCTCCCAGTCTTGTGTTCTAGTGGAGAAGACAGGAGGTAAGGCCCCAGGTGAAGGAGGAATTGTGACTCCAAACGGAACGTCAGAGCCCAAGGGACGAAGAAGTAAAATGCAGAGCACACCACAGAGTTCCACACGTTGGGGGTATTTATGCCCCATCTCTGGAAATGATGTTTCTTATGTGACCCTGTTCAAGTCTGAAATTTCAAAATTTCAAAAGTCGTGGCCAGTGAAGTAATTTGAACAAAAGGGGGTTTAAAAATGCAATTTGGATTATGACCAGGTTCCTGGAGAAGAAAAATGAATACATCAACTATGTCACCTATAATTTAAATGCTTCCTTTTTCATTTTTATTTCTAGCACTTGGCTTACAAATAGCCAACACCTTCAACAGGGCAAGTGCTTCACATTCAATGCAAGTAAGCGGTTGAGATCTCTTCTGATAATGAAGCATATTATTAATATATTTTGCCTCACTGAAATCCAAACCCAATTCGATTGTTTTTCTCAGGTGGGATGTGGACAGAGAACATCTAGATAATAGGTGTTATCATTTACAAGGCCAAGACAGAACCAGTGCTTTGTAGCTAAATGTAATTCAAGAAGCACAATTTAACAGCTCCTTTTAGTGACTCTTCACAATCAAGATGATTTCAAATCTCTGAATACCAGCCAAGATGCCACCAAAGCATACTTAAATACTAGCAAACATTACATGTTATAAAACTCTCATGTTT
Organism: Crocuta crocuta; assembly: GCF_008692635.1. Taxonomy (NCBI): domain Eukaryota; kingdom Metazoa; phylum Chordata; class Mammalia; order Carnivora; family Hyaenidae; genus Crocuta; species Crocuta crocuta. The sequence goes on from NW_027532406.1 coordinate 12,872,234, forward strand.
GTCTCCTTCACTGGCTTAAGAAAATCACCTCTCTCTCATCCTACCTTAAGACAAAGCCATTGCAGCTCTTCAGTGCTTAATGGAAGTAGGAGGGGAAGAGCTTCCATGAGGAAACAGTCTGCCCTTGCCTGAAATTAGCATGCATCTTCCATCTACGTTCTTTTTATTGGCTGTTAAGCTTTCAGGTCCTTCAAGTCGAGTGGGACACCCCAAACACCCTTTCCTTGCTCCAGCAACAAATCTTGAAGCTTAGAGGACTTCCAGCACCAGTTATTCTAAGGATTTAGTCAGAGGCACACATGAACAGTGACTGAAGGAGGTCTTAAGCAGCCAAAAAAGATGCCCTAAGACCCATCAGATCCCTCTACCTTCCCCTAGCCTTCAAATCAAGCCAGTTACTTAAAGTCATCTCTGTTCTTTTCGTTTAGGATGCCTATTTCTAGATTAAAAAGCAACACAATTTTCCACCTCGGGTGGTACTTCTTGTTATAAGTATGCTCATGGTTTGAAATCTAGAATGAGAATTTCATCTTCACATGCACAATAAGGAGAGCCAACGCAAGGGGTTTCTGCCATTTTCTTTCTGGCAGAATCTCCTCTCACCTTTTGGTAACAGAGCTGGTCTTCAGAGCTGTGACAAATGTTCTTGGGCATAGATTAGTGGAAGAGAGTCTTCCAACAGTTTCCCGTCAGATGATATCTTGAGTTAAAATGCTCTTTGTAAGTATCAATCAATGAGTTGCTCCTTCACAGGTAACCATGAGGAGACAGAGGACTTCTTCAGCCAGAAGAAAGGAGATAATTCTTTTATCTTTGCTCATGCATTCTTAAATACACACACACAGACACACACACACACACACACACACACACACACACAATTTTAAGTTTATTTACTTATTTGGGTGGGGAGGATAGGGGCAGAGAGAGAGGGAGAGAGACTTCCAAACAGGCTCCACACTGACACAGCTCAGAGCTCGACCTGAGACTCAAACTTACAAACTGTGAGATCAAGAGTCAGATGCTTATTCCAGGGGTCCTCAAAAAAATATTTTTTAATTTAAGAACTAATATATAAATATATTCTTGTAAAAGATAAAGTGAAGACTCTTTTGACTTCACAAACCCTCAAACTTTAAGGAAACCTTATGCCTCCACTTCAGTAGAGCCTTCTAGAAAACTGGAGAACTGGTCTTCTTAAGACATGAAGGGGGCCTAAAACAGAGAGAGGTTTAGCCCAGAGATTTTGCTTGGGTCTGAGGTTTCCCACTCTTTGAAAAATCACAGTGAAATAATAGCCCTCTTAATTCTTCTAGAGTACAATCGGCTGAATCAGACACAGGCACAATCCTACTTATATGATACACCATGATGACTCAGAGTACATGGCATGGACGCTAGCCTGTGTCAACACCACCAGCTCAGCCCAGCTCTGTAGCTGTAACACCGCTTCTTCCAACCCCTGAGTGAGAATGATTACATTTTGTTCAAAGTGTCTCATTACATTGATTTAAATAAGATTTCTAGACCTGCAAAAAAAAATTTTAAAACGCCATGCCATTTGTGTCAAAGAAGACTCTATAAAGACAGTGAAACCCTTCAGACACTCAGTTGGCGGGGACTGAAGTCATCTCTTCTGCCATGAACGTCTGACAGGAGGTAATGGAGTTTAGTTACACCCAAGTCAGGTGCTTCTTTTCTGCTGAACACATCCTCTGATGGCTAGCATAAGGTAACAGAAAGGTGTGAAGAGTTCTGCATTGAGAAATGCATATCATAGGCTTTGAAAAGATCTTAAACCTGATGATCTGGCTTCATCTCTGGCAACATTCAAGTACAACTAACTTGGAACCATTTTCTGCAAACATCTCACACACCTGGACAGGTAAGATACAGTCCAGTTTGTAAAATGCCAAGCACACTTTCTGATGTTTATCCATACTGCTGTCATCACAAAGCTGGATGCCAAACAAAAGAAAAACACAAATAAAAACCTTCGGGCTACCTGTCAGAATGTTCAGTTATCCAGCACTGTCCTGCTCGAGTACGGCTGCCTTTTGTCGAACATACACTATTGACAGGCAAGCGCTAAGCCCTTAATGTGTATTTAATCACCGCAGCAATCCTGAGGGATATGTTTACTGCTTCCATTTTATAGATGAGGAAATTGAGGCTTAGAGAGATTAAGCATCTTGGTTAAGGTCACTGTGGAACCCAGGTCTGTCTGATTCCATAGTCCCTGGTCACAACCACCACTTAGGACTTCAGAGAGACGCCTATGCCCAGATAAAGCTATGACACAGCACCGAGAACAGAGTCGTGAGCCGTGTGCCTCCCAGAGAGATGCCCAGAGGAGTGGACTATTAGCTGAGTAATGATATTTGGGATCCAGGCGGCTTATAATCCAAGGGACAGGAGACAGTCCCAGGAAGCCACGATCCTTCCCTCCCTTTTCTGTTCATGGTCTGCACAGAGGCTGCCACCTCAGAGGAGGAGGGAGGGCCCTGTTCTGGTTTCCCAATTACAATTCCTTCACTGCCCGCTAAGTGGAGGCAGGTATTTACTGAGTGTGCGACACTTATTATTTTAAGAGGGGCCTTAGGAACCAGGAAGCTCGATGAATTTATGAGATCAGCAGCTATTTTACTAAGATGGTTACAATACAATTCATTTCATTTGCAGCTGCTTCAACGTGAAACATGGTTTGTGAGAGACAAACAACAGTTCACTTTTGCCTGGCATCTCTCCTCCCTACCCTCCCGGTTGTTCCACAGGGAATTTTTTTTATCAAATAAAGTACAGTTATATTATGGTTGGGAAAAACCAGCCCCAGAATGAATCGTTTTAAGAAGAAATCTCCTTGATGTCCTATAAAGAAGCAGCTTCAGAAAGGAGTGGTGCACCAAGCCCTGGCTTTGGAGCTCCGGCAAGTCCTGCCCTTCCCTGGGCTTCAGATGCCTTCCCTGTATGATGATGAGGTCACGCCTTCTAAGTAAGGTGGGACTGGGGGAAGGTAGCACCGCATTATGACTTCCAAAGACTCCTTGACACATTTAGTTACCTTCTTGGGCCTCTTCCTCCATAGGAAAATATTAACAATTATATTGTAGGACTGCATTGGTATAAAGGTAAATATAGAAATATTACACATTAAAACATTTTCTTTGACTGAAAAGTTGTATTCTCCTCTGGAGACTTTTGTGGGTGACTAGAAAGGCGCCCTGGGCCCCGGGCGCTATGTCTGCTGGGCCGACTGGACAAAGGGCAAGCCCCTGTTTTCTGAGGGCCTGGAGAGGGAAGGCAAGTTTGGAGCCGCGGGGCCTGAGCAGTGTTGCTCAGCAAAAAACATTTCTAGTGGGAGAAGGGTGGCGAGGAGACCTCCCCTCAGGGCACTGGTGGCTGAGGCAGGAGGAGAGGAGCAGGGGCAGGTGGGAAAGGACGCTGGAGCTGTGACTGGGTGCGGGATGTAAGCCAAACCCTCCGCCACTCCGCCATGCCCCCTGTGCACTCCTGGGCAAGGTGGCCACTCCTCAACCAGGAACACTGAGTTCAAAAAATAAAAGCAAAATCAGATTGGATTCCAGGATGTCTAAAGTCTCTCCGTTCCCACTCTGTTTTTTAAAAATTTATTTATTTATTTAATTTGAGAGAGAGAGAGGGAGAGAGAGAAAGCACAAGTGGGAGAGAGGGGCAGAGGGAAAGAGAGAATCTCAAGCTGCCTCCATGCTCAGTGTGGAGCCCACCATGGGGCTCCATCCCACCATCCTGGGATCATGACCTGAGCCGGGATCAAGAGTCGGATGCTCAACCAACTGAGCCACTCAGACGCCCCTGTTCCCACTCTAATTAGATTTTTCACCAGCAGAATTTACATACTGCTTCACAATGCCAAGAGCTGCTTCCTCTCCCAGAGGAAACTCACTAATGTAGGAACCAAGAAAGGACTTTGAGGGACCCAAATCACTTGCAAAGATGCATCGCGGTCCAGGGCTGCAGAGGTCTGGAAGCTGGGACCCCCCAGGAGTGGCCCCTGCAGCTCTGGCCACACAGGATGTTCCCCCAGTGATTTGTGTGTTCCCATCTTGGACGGCTGCATTTCAAACCAATACCCTTGGACGTTTCTGCTCCATGGATATGAATGAATTTAAAATGAAGATGTGAAGTGCTGTATTTTCTGTGTGGTGCAGGGGGTTCTATGCTGTAGTTCAATGGTCATGAATCTTACACTAATTACTGGTAGGCACGGATGCCCCCAAATAGCCTTCGCTCACCAGGGCAGCCGAACAAACTCCCCTACCTGGCTTGGCTGGGGCTTCTTTCCGGCCAGCACCCTGCTTCAGCAACACCCCATAAAGCTGTTCAGGGTTTAGGCCCTGTTTGAGTATTTGGTTCACTCTCCCTGTCCATACATACCAATTCCTGTTTGGACAACACAGACTAAAAAGCCGTTCATCCATTTTGTCCAATGGCATTATCCAAACGCCAATGTTTTGAGTTAGGCACTGGGTCTCATTAAAAAGAATAGAGACATGGGTGATTTAGTCTCCATGTGCCTCCAGAATATTTAGTTTTACTTCCCAAACAGGCAGCTAAACTAGCAAACCTTTATTCTGGAGCTGGGCTCTCCAATACAGTAGCTGCTAGCCACAGGTGGCTAACGTTGGATGAATTAAAATCAAATAAAATTTAAAATTTTTCAGTCACACTGGTCATATTTCAAGTGGTCACCAGCCACATGTCACAGGCAGTCCCTTACTGGAAGGCACACATACAGAACAGGTCCTTCACCACAGAAAGTTCTATTGGAAAGCGCTCCCTGAGGCTGGTGCACACTTGCAAAGGTAAAGTGTATCTTCCTTTCACCTCTGTGTCTGTGATGCCTACCACAGGCTCTCCCTGACATGGAGTAAAAGCTCTAATAATTGTTTAGGGAAGCAGGATTCTTCATCTCTAAACACGGGAACGCAATGTGGTCCCCAAGAAATGTTGGGTTGGAGGAGGAAGAAGTAAAAAAAATACAAGGAAAGGGCTATATTGGGAAAATTGTTTACATAAACAAAAACTAGAATTTCAGTGTTAGCACAAAACAATTATTCGTAGACCTCTCTCTATGGAAGCAGAGAGTGAACAAGACTGTTGCTCAAAATTTGTACCCATGAGCCATTCACAACGTTAACAGACAGGCAAATTTATCAAAGCCTACGGAACACTAAAACGATACCAGTAAAAATAACGATGATGTTGGTGATGACGATACTTGTGAAATACAAGGCATTCTAATATTTATAAAGCCCTTTCACAGCTTGCCTCATTTGCATCTTACAAGGATTTTGTGAGGTTGAAATTCTTATACCCATTTTACTGGTGGGGAAAAACAGAGGATTGGGGACTCACTGTCTTGCCTAATGACTCATTTGGTCTATCAGGGTAAGAGAGTTGGTCTATCAGAAAGCTCAGACTTCCTGACTCCCAGGGCTTCCTGCCTATCACAGCTGCTCTCTTTTACCCATTTGGCTATTCCGGTGTTCTATCTATGCCATTAACTGAATTGAGATCCCTTCACAAAGGCAGACCTACATTTCCAGTGCTCCAGAAGGCCAACTAATCGACTGTCTTCCTTAATAATAATTTTTGGCTTCTGCAATATCGAAGGGCCAATCTTTGGTAACCATAGGCTCCAGAAAGCATTATTAATTTATCACCCAAGGAACCATTTGTTCTGTGGGTTATCAATCTCGAACAGTGGTTCTGAAGCACAAGCATGATATACGGTGCTCTGGGTTACACAGCTGCTTTGCATTTTGAATTCTTTATTTATAGAACAAGTCAAATTAATAACTCAAAAATGTTGTTTCAGGCAAAGTAATGGACACACAATAAAACTATTCATTTCCTAAAAGGTCACTCCAGGAGATGCATACATTGTTTAAAAGCCTACCAACAATGCTATTATTCCTTCGAAATCTGAAAATGTATAATAAGCAGTTAGAGCACATATCTGCCCCCAAGACCCCAGGCTAATTTAAAGTACAATCACAAGGCAATCAATCATACTCCAAAATTACTTCATTTTCCAAACTGTTTACACTTTTTAAGTTACAAATCCACTTTCTGCTATTTCAACTCACGATTTACAACTACAGATTTAGACCGCTTGGCAAGCAGCCAAGAGCTAGTCATGAGGGAACTAATGATATGAACAGATCAGTGTTTTATAAAGGAGAAAAGCGCATGTAAATTTCCAGTGTGTCTGCAAGTAATCAAGGCACTGCTGACTATAAATGAGACCGTCTCAAATTTATTTTAGGAGAAATATCTTAAAGCTGCACTTTTTATCCAGGCCAAAAAAAGCCTTTAGGAGGAACTCTGAGATTACTCAAATTATTGTAAATAAATGGTTATATGAACAATATGGAAAGAATAGTGCAATAAGTGACTTATTTCAATAAGCGACTTATTTCAACATTCCTGTTCCGTATGCCCTTATCATGATTTCTGGAATGTTAGAGTTAAAGGAGAGAAAGGAAAAGATGTGCCTCTCTCCCTCTCTCTCTCTCTCTCCTCCCCTCCCTTCCTTTTTCTACCCCCCCCACCCCGTCTCCTTTAAAATTGCTGTTGTTAACCATAGCAGCAAATCATGTTTGTTTTAGTAGCCAAAAATGCTCTGAATAAAAAAGAAGACCCTGGAGGGTACTGTTTTAAATTAAATATGATCTTTATTGTTTCATTACAATGGCACAGCCAAATAATCACTTCGTGTTATTTGTACAAATAACGTAGGATGCTCATTTTCTTGTGGAAATAATTACTCTAGTCTATCATATTCTGCTCGTCGTCAAAACCGCCCCTTTCCTGTCACCACGCATGTGCATTAGACTCGGGAGGCTAAATGTAGCCAAAGTTTCATGTGTTGTTACATGTTCAAGAGTAAAGCCAAGTAAGCATATTCAGATGTGAGGGCGCCTTGAAGAGAGAAACTCAAAATAGCCTCTCAGTATACACACTGGAAAAGTCCATGCACTGTGATTGATATTTTAGTTAAGGAATCATTACATGACTAAACTCAATTTTGTAATTGGATAAAGCCAGATACAATAAACTGGCACTGCATTGTTAAAGCATCCTACATCTTAAAACTATCTGTAATCATACATCAACCTAATTATTTGAAATACTGTCATGAAGTAGAAGAGGAAAAAAAAAAAAGAAAATAAACTAGCTGCCTGAACATCTCATTTTATTTTCTAAGGACCAAAGCCCAATCCCACAATAGCTGGTAAACCATACTCTTTAGATAAAACTGTACACACAGAAAATCAATAACAAAGATTAAAAGCTTCCCCCTCCCCTTTTTACACTGGCATCTGGTGTGTGTGTGTGTGTGTGTGTGTGTGTGTGTGTGTGAGAGAGAGAGAGAGAGAGAGAGACAGAGAGAGAGAGTTTTTCGTGTGTGTGCCTGTGTGTTAATTTAACTGTACTCAGAATAATGATCTTCATGAACCTGGAGCAACACACATAGCCCTGTTTTATTAAAACTTCAATTTATCCTGTTTTTTTTCACACTCAGAAAAGCTACTAAGAGCGGAATGAATGTTTACAGTTCTGAGTAATTTCATAATAAGCTCCCTGGAGCCTCTGATATCACCATTGTGACATCATCAGGATAAATGCTCATTGGCTCTAACAGTCTCTCAGGTTAACCCTTTCACAGATGTCCCAGCCTATCACTGGCTAGTTCGCTAATGTGAACCCCCTATATTCACCTGTGAATAGGAGAGCACAGAGAGAATGGGGAAGAACACTTCTTCCCTAAACACACACACACACACCGCATGGAGCTAGAATATTGTAAATAGCAGGGGGTATGTCCCTTCCACTAGAAAGCTTGGCATAAATATAAGCTCCCAAAGGGACCCTGTAGGAAGTTCTGGTAGGTGGAGAAAGGAGTGGTTAGGAGATATTTTTCCTAATCACAGCGTGAGAACTAGAGATAGGATTTAGGGTATAGAAACATGTTCTACACACAAAGTACAAATTTGCCCAAGATTGGCTATATCTAAATTTGCCCAACTTCTCTTGAAACCTGGTAACATATTTTTCACTTTACATTGGCTTCAGCAATTCCAAGCATTGAGAGAGGGATTTTCAGTATACGTGATATCCTAATTCTACTGAAGATGTTCTTTACAGTTTAACCAATATCCAGTAAAAGTAAAAGCCTCTGCTTTAAACTTTGACCTCACAAGCTCCACTTCTAGGAATTTATGCGAAGGAAATAATTAAGAATACAAAGAATGATATAACTTCAAGGATATAACAGTGTTCCTGAGAGCACTGTTTATAATAGTGAAAAGCAAGGAAAAAATCCCAAAGTCCAACAATAGGAGAATAGACAGATAAATTACCATACTTACGGATAATGGAAAATAGTGGAGTCAGTTACTAAAAATGATACTGCAGATGAATATCTTTTGTGTATAAATGATCACATTAAATAAGAAAAGAGATATGAAAGTGAAGATACAGTATAAATTTAAAAAGGTTAAAACTCACATATGGACAGAGAAAAAAAGACTCAAATGATAGATAACAAATATCTCCAGTAGTTATTTCTGCATGGTGGTATTATGGGTAATTACATTTTTTTCTTTCTATTTCTTTATATCATCTTAAGTTGATAAGCATGCATTACTTTTATTATAAGAAAATAAGCACAATTAAAAGAGATGAGGGAAATAAATATGGGCATAGAGAGAGAAGGTGGCCCCACACAAATTCTCCAGTGTTGGGAGGTCCAAACATTTGCTCAAACCTTTTGGAAATAATATACCCAACTTATGTGTTTATAACTCTGATAACTTACCCTCAACATACTTCCCCCCTCTTACTAAGCAGGAAGAATTGGATTTTGGTTGGCATACTTCTTACATACTTTTTTTTTTTTTTTTTGCTGCTAGTATCTTCACGCAAAACATATTTTTAAAACAACTTGCATTAGTGTGGTATATTTGTTAAAACTGATGAACCAATATTGATACATTATTATTAATCACATCCATAGATTACATTAGGATTCATTCTGTGTATTGTACAAGAGTTTGGCCAAATGCATAATGCTATGTATCCACCATGACAGTATCATATAGAATGTGTTCACTGGCTATCTTTTTTTTTTTTTTAATGAGATTGAAAATTTCCTTCTAATAACATATACTGACTTGGTATTATTAGATAGACACAAACATGTCAACAACTCAGCACAGTCCAAGGTACAAAGACAGCTATACAGTCTCAGTGAAATTAATCATTTTTGTGCCAGTTCTAAGGGTGGCTGTGAAAAGAGATAAAACTTTGGTATCAGCTAAGTCCTTTTCTCTGAAATGGAAGGAGGAGGGGGTGAGGAGGAGGAGGATCCACTTAAATTTTCTTCTTCTCCAGCTCTAAATTCAGAATTACTATTCAATTACAAGACAGAATGTCAAGATATAATAAACTGAACTGAAAAAGGGAAAAGAAAACATGCTCTTTTTTTCTACAAATGAGGTTCAGAGCTTTTGCCCATTAAAGTAAACCAAATATGTTTCTCTCAAAAATTCCAGCCAAAAGGCAGGATGCCAAACACACTTAACAGATAAATCACTGTTCCAGGGTCTCTTTTTTACTCTTTCTCCCTTTCTTCTTTTGTTTTTCTTCTCTCTTTTGCTACACACACACACACACACACACACACACACACACTTTAAAAGCAAACTGAACACGCCTCCTCCCTTCTCAATCTATTTACAGAAAAATAAACCAAGGAAACAATTACTTTTGTTGAAGAATGCATTGTTTAGGGGAAAGTCACATTAAAATAAGTTCTACCTTCTTCATCATAGATTAGTATTTCATATCTTGGGATCAAGCCATTGTCCTGCACACTATGTATAACTTATTGTAGTTAATTTATCACTTAGGTCATTGTAAACTAGGAGGGAGTTTGTAAACAAAAATGAATCACAGGTTTTATTCTTGTATCCTTTTCAAACTGGAAGACCTAACAGTTTCCTGTTCCAACATACAAAATAGTATTGCTTCTATCAACCTCCTGAACACTCTTGCCAGCGGTTTCCATTTAATTAAACTGACAGCGAAACAGGGCCTTTCGCTAATGGGATCCAGACCATTTTTCCTTCAATGTAAATTCTCAGGCATGAAATTACATCTGAAACAGACACAATAATCCTTCTGTATCTTCGACATACATTTAATCTATAATAACAATTCCTTTGTCTATATTACAGTGTTTTAAATTTCAGTCAACTTGTTTGAACTGGAATTCTCCAGCATTATCCAATTTTAATTTACCTTAGCATTCTTCCAGTGCCCTGGCTATATCTAGCCATAGATTATAGTTAAAGACCAGATGCCAAAGGCTAATGTCCACAGCAGAAAGGAACAATTATAAAATGAATGAATTATGTTTCTCTTTGTATCCCTGTTCTCAAAGTCAATTTATTTAAGTAAGAGCTTTTTCATCAACTGTTGACTCTAAGTAAATACAAGCTATTGCCATTTATAAGTATATCTGAATTTCATATTACAATTCAGGTTTCAAGTATTTCAATATGGCTAATCAAGGAAGAATGTATTGATTAAGTGCAGCTTGGAGACCTGTTTATATATTAGCATAATTGTGGGCTGGCTAACTATTTTTTCTTTACTTAGATGTTAGTCACTTTTCTGGTAATGGCATAGGCTTGCCATTACCAGAAAGTGGTAATGGCATTACTAACATAGGCTTTAAACTTGGCTTTTTCCAGTTCTTTAACTGTAATTGTGAAAAACTCCCCTTATTAAATGTATCAGTCAGACAATTTAGCGTGGAAATCAAGAACATTAGCGCAAAAGAAAAAATTTAAAAGAATAGCCTCATGGGCTATTTCTAAACAAAATTAAAGCACTTAGTAAATTGAATATGTCAATTTATTCTGATGGTGAGAAAATAGAACATGATGATTCTGGAGTGAAAACTGGTTGGGTCAAGTGTCATTACAAAACTGAGTCTCTTTCACACTCAGGCAGGTCTAGAGATCAGCAATCTAAGGTATATAAGAATATAAATAACTTGAATATGCTAAGCTTCAGGTCAGGAAGGCTGATTGATAAGCTCAGCTCAGTCCTCTTCAACAGCCTGATAAAATGGCCGGTCCCTTGATATGGTTTGTCCAGCTATCAAGAAAAGGACTGCCAATTTTAACAAAGGAAAGGAGTTTTGCTGTAGATATTTATTGCCTTGATCCTCCCCCCGCCTAAAGGGATAATGGTTTGCACACATAGGCTACTTTAGGTTCAATCCTGTTTGACCATCCCATAAAACTGGTAACTCTTGGTAGTTAGTGAATCAAAAAAGAGAATCTTATGAGCAATTTCATGAAACAACAATAACAAAAACCTGGCAGAAAATAAGCATTTTAGGACCTGCGAAGAATCGTATCTTCCAATATATGAGATAATGCTATTGTTCTTTTAAAAAATCCAAAGCAAGGCACTTTATTTGGCTGGAGGAGAGGTGCAGTGAGGGGGGCAGGGGGTGCTATGCAGAGTAGCAAAGGAACTGTCTTCAGAATATCCTGCCAGTCTCTTTGAAAATGAAACATTTCATTTATACAGCAGAAGACAGTTGTGGCAAGATTAGAAATCATTTCAAATCTCCCAGGCAATCAAAATACAGTCTTTTCATGAGGATGGAAGGTCTCTTGTTTTACAGAAAATGCTAAATAAACAATTCTATGGACAGAAATGTGAAAGCAATTTATTTGTTCTATTCACTTTGGTTAAAACTTTAGAAACCACATGAAGCCTATAAATAGAAGCTTTTCTTTGTCTTTGGGATGTTGAAAGCAGTTTCTCCTAGGTCCAAGGCAAAGAAGCAGGAAATTATTGCTTTTTCCCCACCAAGGAGTCACACACCAATTCAGACAATGCCTAAAAGATAGATTCTCTAAACACACTGTATATGTGAAGAACAGCAAACCTATCCATATGTTTTGAAAAATCAAGGACATTGTGTTATGAAAGACTACAATGTAGTATTTTCTTTTTATTACAGACATAGGCAGCTTAATTATTTATGGCAATATTGTATATTAGATTACCAGTAAGAACATAGAACTATACCAGTAATGGTGCCCTAGAAGTTGGATACATTGGAAGGGTTCATTTCTAGACTGTGGAGAAGAAAACACAGTTCTGTTGGGAGAGAACCTGGATAACAGTTGGCCAAACTCAGATCCATGAGCAGTTCAGTTCAGAAATAGTGTCTTAACTAGAAAGGAGACGTGCAAAATGATTACTTCTGGGTCAGTGTGATTTAAACTGAGGCTTGCAGCCATTAGTAGGATTATAAAACCTAGTATGCGGGCTGCAACCATCATTTAAAAAAATGAATTGGACTATAACACAAAAGAAAATGCTAGATTACATCATTAGCAGTAGTGTTAAGTAGGGTATGGTGAAAATATAGATTTGAACACATATATATGTATGTATACACACATATACATTTATTTAATATAAATATAATAGAAATATTTGTGTGTATACTGGCTTACCATGTTAAAATTATTATTATTATACTATTATTAATATTATCAAATATTATTAGATTAGGTGTATTTGTATCCATACAAATTCTAACCTAAGTAATTTTTATCAAATCATCAATTCCCACTGCTGCTATACAATGAGAAAATTAATATTTTTGAGAATATTTCCAAAAGGCTAAAGTCTAATAGAGCGTGAGCACAATAGACCCTTAAGTGTTTAATGAATAAGTCAATATAAGAATGTACAAACAAATGCTTATCTGCATGAATACAGAAGTGTATCCAAACCAGAAGATTACATGAACTACTCCATAGGACCAGACTGCTCCCTTTATTATGTCAACACTTTGTCAAAATAAAATGCCAGCATCACTCTTCTGTTGTAAATGGCACCTATATTAACAGAGACATTAACATTCACAGGCCAGAAAGGTATCTGTGGAAGCTGTGTCTACATTCTAGCAAAACATTTGCTTGGAAAAAGAAAAACTTGAGTTAAATGTTCAGGCAGTTTGTCTATACACTATGAATCATCTAGCTGAAAGATGAGCCTTTATCCATCAACCAGCTCTGTTTATCATTCTATAAGAAAACATATGGATGAAAAAAAGGGCTCTTTTGTGTTAGGATACATGCCACTCTATGAACCATCTCTACCTAGGTCCACTGTGTGGGCTCACACCACTTAATTTCCCTTTTGTTCACATACAAAGAATTGTGGTGCTGGCTGATGGTAAGGTGAGGCAAACACATATAAGAGGTAACAGATCCATCAAAAGTTTATGCTGAGCTAGGAGCTCTGGAAGATCCAAATATTGACCACTAAAACAAGTTTCTTCCTGTAAGACATTGGAGTCAGTTAGGAAGATATATCTTAGAAATTCAACTAGGAATATGGTCACATATAACAATAAGGATGGCTTGTGTTTACTTGCCTGTTGCTTGTTTTAATCAACTACTTGAGTAAAGATACAGAAGATTTGTCAAACTTGCAGATGACACAGTGGGAAGATATGATCCAAATATATGAGATCCAAAGATGTGATCCAAATACATATTCAGCTCTTAAAGGGCTGAAAATTGGCTGAAATGAAATAATGCTGAATATAATAAGGGAGAATGCTGTCTTGCACTTAGTTTTTAAAAAATAAAAAAAATTTACTGTAGAAGAACAGGATGGTGGTGGCCCATCTTAACATTTCATATGAAAAAGACCTAGTTTTCTTAGCTAAACATAATTTCTTTATGAGTCAAAAGAAAACAGTGCTAGGAAGAAACAATAAACCATGGGCAGAATTCATGGAAATATAGACCCAGAATAAAGCATGTAATGGTCTTATTATATGCCACATATGTTAGAAAACATATATAGTTTGCAGATACTATTTTTAAATACACACTGATTAACTAAGGCACATCAACAGAAAAGGAGAATAAAGAATTATTCTGGGTTGAAAGGGATGTTTAGCCTAGAAATCAGAAGATGTCAGAAGAACCAGTAAAACTTCAGGAGTTCTTGAAAGCAACGAGACAGCTGCCTTTAAAGTAGCCAAAGGTGGAAAAAGGACTTTAAGGTGGAAAAAGAATTTATGCCCTTCTCTTGTGAGGTTTCTTAAGGAAACCAGTCCCAATGGAAAAACGTAGTGGGACATACCATTTGGTCCAATATAAAAAGAAAGCACTTTCTAAAATTCAGAGCATGTAATTTAAAAAAAGTCACTATTGTTGTATAAGGGAAGTAAAGTCAGGATCACTGAAAGAACAAAGGATTACTGTTATGGATGTAAAATGAGATTAGATCGAATTATTGAGATTCATTACAATTCTAAGAGTTTTAGACTACGGCAAGATTCACTGTGAGCTGGGAATCCTGGAAGTAATACAGCTTCTCGGGGAAAGGAGGGCCAGAGCTGGCCCTTTTATGATCAATTCTAAAATGTACTCCCTGACCCCCTTCAGAACTTACTAATTTTCTGATATCAGTATGTATCTAAAAACTGGAATGAAATTGCTTCTTGTTTCCCAAAAGCTGTTGTGAAATCAATGATGCATGTTTACAATCAGTGGCATCTTAGGACCAAGAAATATAGCAAATTGGAATTAAACTGTTAACAGTGGTAGTACCCTCTGGGGAGTGGGACTATGAATGATTTTTATTTTTTCTTCTTGCATATCTTTACTTTCTGCAATAAAAAGCATATTACATTTGTAAGAGGGAAAAAACATTTTAAAAGGATGATTTAGAATTAGATTAGATTTTTATCTAGAAAAGTCCCACTGGTGAAAAATGAAAGTGGTGCTTAAGTTATGACATTTCAATGTTTCCCAGAGAAAAGAGTATACACAGTTTTCATTCAGCCAGAGCACTTTCTTTCATAGACCGTGAAGAACGACCTGTGGCCTCAAATCTAATTTCAACATCAATGACTGAAAAGTTGCCTTTATGTTACTACTCTCCAAATACCCACATGTTAACATTTTAGTGGGCAATATTCTACCGACATTCTTTTATTTACTAAAGTAGTTAATCTAAGTTGTAAAACTAGAGCCCCCAGGGACTCCAAAAAAAGCCATTTTTGTTTTAAATAAGGGGAAAAAAATGCAACCTGTTAACATTTTTATTTCTCTGAACTGGCCTATGTCCACAAAAGCCCTTCACCTGGGACGGGATTGATCTTGATTATACTGTAGCGATCATGGACTAACTGTCTACCTAACGGAGCCATTATACTGCCCTCACTTAATTTTCAGGACTGGTGAAAACTTATTATTATATCCCACTCTGTGGGTTCATGGACTGAATTTTTAAAAAAATAACTTTCTCTTCTTTAATATAATGTTAAAACCAGTATGCATTTTAGGAGCACATGTACCCCAATGTTCATAGCAGCACTCTCCACAATAGCCAAAACATGGAAAGAGCCTAAGTGTCCATCAACGGACGAATGGATCAAGAAGATGTGGTTTATCTATACCATGGAATACTACATGGCAATGAGAAAAAATGAAATCTGGCCATGGGTAGCAACATGGATGGACCATGAGGGTGTTATGCTGAGCGAAATAAGTCAGGCAGAGAAGGACAAATATCATATGTTTGCACGTATAGGAGGATTAGGAGGAACTTAACAGAGGACCAAGGGGGAGAAGAAGGGGGGAAATGGTGGGGGAAAGGGAGAGAGGCAAACCATGAGAGACTCTTGAATGCTGACAAAAACTGAGAACTGATGGGTGTGGGGGGGAGGGGGGATGGGCATGGAGGAGGGCACTCGTGGGGATGAGCACTGGGTGTTATGTGGAAACTAATTTGACAATAAACTATTTGTAAAAAAAAAAAAAATTATCAAAGCCAAAAAGTATAACATAATAACCATCCTACAAAAAAAAAAAACAAAAAAAAACCAGTATGCATTTAAAATCCTCCTCCTCCCATACCCTACAAATGAATGCAGTGACTAGGTGCTATGATCTTGAAGGAGATGTTCAAAGGAGGTGTCAGTTTGAAATATATAAATCTGAATATACACTGTTCTTTCAATAAAGGCTGGACAAGGGTCATAAAACTATAAAAAAAAAAAACACCTCTGCCCCTTTGGACTATAACAGCTAATCATTAGCCATCCATTCGTAATGTTTACTTTTAGTGTGTTATTTTCACATTTTTCTTCATGGGGACTAACCATTAGTATCCCCCTAAGACTAACAAAAGTACATTCATTGCCTGCTGGCAAATGATTTCCGGCCCCAGAGCATTTGCTGGTAGAAAGTTAAAGTATATCTAGGCTTATATTTCTATTATTGTTGGGCATTGGCAGAAGCATAAATTTGTCTTCCCAAGACCTTCATTCTGGCGGGTTCATAGATGACAGTAAAGGAGGCACCCCAAATTTACACATACTCTTTACCTGCTTGTGAATCAAATTTAGAAAAATACAAAAATGTAAACATAGTAGCTGTTTCAGCAATTTTTTATGAAATGGGCAGATTTTTAAATTCATTCTCCAATCAGCCTTCTCCCCTCACCCCAGAAAGGCTACCCCAAAGCACCATCGCTCTCAAATTAATATTCTTCTGCATTTTAAAAAGGGAGCTTGTTTGCATTTAAACATGGCTGTGTAAACAAGGTGTTTGACTGGGATAGATTTTCTTCTCAGAGTATTCAAGAGCTGGAGTGAAGCTATTTAAAGAATGGAGTATTCAATTCCTTAGGCCAGATGCTAGTATAAATATGAAACTATGTTCACACTGCAGATGAAACTATTTTTAGTCAGTGCATTTTGAAGAGCACTATTCAGTTAAGCATTGTAGGGTGGGCTTTCAGCAAGCTACAAACAGAACCTAGATGGATTCTTACCCCTGTGTTAACACACGGACACAGGGCTGTCCCTCCGCTGGTACGCACCACTGGGGCCTCACCAGTTTATAAGGCCCAAGGACTTCTTGCAGGTTAGTGAACAGCCAGTGTCCCCAGCCCTGTCTTCTCCTCCACATCCCTGGATCCTCCCTTAGGAGATCCAAGACACCCCCCTCAGTCCAGGCACTGTGGGTTAACCTTGGCCACACCAGGGGCCCCCGGTTGCTGACTGGTGCCCTATAGTTGTTTCTGTGCTGATTTTCACCTGTGACTCTGACAATCCAGTAAGCTGGACTCTGGATTTGATTCCAGACTTCAAAATTAAGAAAAGTACAAATCTTTTATTTTAGAGGAGCAGGGGGAGTGGCAGAGAGAGAGAGAGAGAGAGAGAATCCTAAGGAGGCTCCATGCTGAAGAGGCCGACAAGGGGCTCAATTCTAAGACCCTGAGATCATGACCTGAGCCACAACCGAGAGTGGGATGTTCAACAGTCTGAGCCACACAGGTGTCTAAATCCAAAAGGGATTTGAGGCCCACAGATATGTACAAAAATCAAATGACTCTGGGGGCAGATTCAGGCACTGTTTTTCACACAAGGCACATCTGTCCCTGCGTGTAAGCTCCGTTAAGCAACTATTGCTAATGACCCCAATGTAGGTGTGTTGGCTGCACAGCTCATTTCTTTCTCAGTGCCTTGCACGTGCTGGATACAATTATAGTGAGTGCACACAGAAGGAGCTCAAGAAATGCATTGCTGGGGATGACTGGAATCTTCTGAAATGGGCTACTGGCACAGAAATGAAGAGTGCAGTTTTCACGTGTCAAGCAATGGTCTACACAACCCCAACACTTGGCCTGCATCGTTTTCCGTGGGGCTTCCTATGGGACTAATGGACTTTACAAAGAATGGTCTTGCTCCTTACTCAAATAAAAGATGCTCTCCTGGGCTGGTCCTGTAGGCAGCAACACTGGCCTGTAGATCAGCTGTTGGGCTGAATCTTCCAGTGAGCCGCTGCCCTGATGTCACCAGACTTTGTTTCTGGACCTGGCCTAGCTCTCGCCCTCCCACCGACAGTCCACCTTTCTGCTCTCTGAGTGAAGCCAGGAGGCAGGTGTGGGTCGGCACCCCTGTCAGGGTCTCCTGTGTTAGCAGACCGGCAGGGAAAAAGGTAGGGAAACAAAGTCCAGAGCCAGAATGATGAATGCTTTACTTCTTACAATCTGAAACGCGGGATAAACCAGCCAAACTGGGGACGTGAAGCTGAGAGGCCCAAGAACTTTCCATTGTTGTCTTTTTTCATTTATACAAAACTCATTTTAAGGAAAGCGTTCTGAAGTGAGGGAAGCAGGAGGGAATAATTTTGTTTATCTTTAAGTATATATTGTTTATTTAAAAATTCATGCATTATACAAACCAAGGGCCTCACCTCCTCCCGACAGTCAGTATATTCTCACTGCCTCTGATGGAAGAGAGGTGCACATTTTTAGATTAAACCCCACACCCCCCATAAAAAACCTAACTGTGGTGCTGAGAACATGGATCTAAATATTTCTCAAGGTTCTACTAACATTAGAAACCACTCTAGCTTCTCTCGTGGTTTATTATGATATCACCAAATCCCTGCTATGTATTTATAGCTTGTAAGTCCTAATTACCAGTCATTTACTCTAAGACTATAAATGTTCTTTGGCGACTTAAATGGACAACTAATATTTTGGTTGATGAATTAAGGTACTACTCATGGATGGTAGAATTTATTCTGGTCCAAACTTCAGGAGTTCATTTGTCAGATATTTTATGCTACTCTTCTTTTAATGATTCATTTACCCTAAGTAATATTTGTATTCAGAACTGTGGTGTTTCTAGTCAGCGGCGCAATGCTCGGCTGAATTATCTTTTTCTTTCACAGCATAACAGAGTAGAGCACAGTCAAATTGAGGATGGTCTTCAGTACACTGTTGGATTCAAATCGTCTGGCAAACACATCCAGACCCATTTCTCAAACCACATGCAATGCTCCGACTACTAACGTGCCTGCAGAGTCATTAACTTGCATCCTAAAACGTGCTGTCCATATTTAGATTAGGAGAGTATATGGGCGATGAGCCTGTGCTTCTTCAGCTTTTATCAATTATGCAACACAACACAGATGTGAGCCTTCACCTTTGTTTTACATGGGCCACTAAGTACACTCCCTTTTAGAGCAGGGTTTGTTTTCTTCTGCTTAGCTTGAGCCCAACATCTGGGCAAGGGAGTTGTTCTAATCTAGACACCTTGAAGGATTCAGTCTCAGCAAATCACCTTTGTCTTGACAAATTTCTAAAGAAACTAATTTTACCCAGGACTCAGTTTTACAAGGTTTCACAATCACTGTTTGAGGCCAGGTTGAGGGTAACAACGATTACCCTTTCCCTCACCCACTGGGATCTGTGTGTAGAAACTGCCCAGAGTTGAAATTCTTAAGTCTGCAACCCCAGCCAGGGGCTGAGGATTAAACCATTCACAAGAGTCCAGGCATCTTAAAGGTAAGCTTCATGTTCTTATGCTACCATTCCTACAGCATCTGATCTATTGGTGCTCAATTAACTCTGTAACGGACACACGAAAAGGGCAGGTGCGTGGTGGGTTATTTTCAGACTTCACATCTGTGTGGCAGTTACACTTCTGAGCCTATAGATGAATTCAGTGTAACTGGTCCCAACCCCTCCTAGCCTGCTGTTGACACGAGGCTTGCCACAGCCTTAGCAGGTCTCTTTGCTATCAATAAGCTAGGCTGGGCTGTTGCCCAAGAGAAAAGCCTCAAAGGAAATGACTTAAGTGTGGTATACACTAGTGGTACCCAAGTCAATTTTAGGTGGTACGTGAATAAACAAATTTTTTTATTTTAAGAATTATGTATTTATCTTCACTGTTATTTATAGCAAGTGATACAGGTTTTCCATTTATAGTAGTGAAATAAAAATTTCTATTAAATCAAATTAGGCAAAAAAAAGGCAGTTAATTTAAAGAAAAATATTAAGTAAATAATAAATAGGGAGTTTCAATATGACAAAAATTGTGATGCTGGTTTATAAATAACTAAAGTCTAGGATATCTTAATTTAAAGCCTATGACTTTAGTAATGCTACCATTTAAATTCTTTAAATATTTATTTGTTTTTGAGAGAGAGAGATAGAGAGAGAGACAGAGACAGAGACAGAGAGAGACAGAGCATGAGCAGGGGAGGGGCAGAGAGAGAGGGAGACACAGAATCTGAAGCAGACTCCAGATTCTGAGCTGTCAGCACAGAACCCAATGTGGGGCTCAAACCCATGAACCATGAGATCATAACCCAAGCCAAAGTCGGAAGCTCAACCAACTGAGCCACCCAGGCACCCTAATAATGCTACCATTTACCAAATACTTTATTATGCCAGACATTGTCTTAAAAGTCTGAAATTGAGTATATTATTAAATCCTACAATATCTTTGTGAGGTTGGAATTATTATAGATTTTTTTTACTGGGGATCCAGGGTTCAAGTCCAAGTCTGTAAGATTTCCACCATTACATTATGCTGTCTCCAGATTTAAGATCTGAAGCCTAGTCATCCAACCATTTATCCAATGTACGTTTTGAACACCTACTCCATAGCTGGACAATATCTTAGATTAAAAGTAGGGGTGGGGGAGGGGTGGGGGAGTAAGTTGTTTAGTAAATGGCAGATAAGAGTCTTGATCAAAATTTAAAAAAAAAAAAAGGTTTCTCATTTTGGGTTTCAACTCATATTCCCAGGAAACAGACTAAAATTAGACCCATGAACAATATACAGAGCTCCCTAAGTAAAAGACAAAAGTCATTATTTTATAAATATTAAGAATATTGAACATGAGACTGATTCACATAATAAATAGATTGCTGTTAGAAGTGGCCACTGGGTTGATTTGACAAAAAGGCTTTCAAAAGAATCCTTAGGCCTAATTTTATGAAAATCTGATATATAAAAATTAAGCCATAGGAATTGTATTTACATCACAAAAGGGCACTCTAACTTCATCAAAAGGAGTCTGCGGAGGGTTTCCCACTGTAACAAGCTTTTTACAGCACCCTATGGAGGAAGTAACTAATAAAGATATAATGTCCACACAGCATATCCAGATTATCCAGACAGTAGAAAATAAGAACTGCCTATGGTCTATTTTGTTGTCAGATTTCTAATTTGAAAAATATAGAAGAAAAATACATGAGATGAGAGAGCCACACATGCCTGAAAACCAGAAATCTGAAAGCGGATTCTCGGGGCGCCTGGGTGGTGGTTCAGTGTCCAGCTTCGGCTCAGGTCATGATCTCATGGTTCGTGGGTTCGAGCCCTGCTTCAGGCTCTGTGCTGATAGCTTGCTCAGAGCCTGGAGGCTGCTTTGGATTCTATATCTCCCTCTCTCTCTCTCTGACCCTCCCTTGCTCACACTGTCTTTCTCTCTCTCTCTCTCTCAGAAATAAATAAAACATTTAAAAAAAGTGGATTCTCACCAACATTGTGGGTGGACACACATCATCCTTGTTTTTCTTCCTCAGAGCATGATAATTTTGTACTCTTAAAGGGAATCAATCAGCAGTCTTGAACCATGAGTTCAAAAGCCAATTTCAGGACAGAATCCACAAATGTGCTCAAATGTCATTCCAACTTTGTGTATGTAAGTGTCTTCTGAGTAGGGAGTCCAGAGTGTTCTTTAGATTCTCAAAGCCATCTCTGGCACCCCCACAAAAGGTAAGCACCATCAGACCAGGAGACTCCAACTACCTTTCCTCCCGATCACATATGTATGGACTAGCAGGAAAATGCAGTACATAATATTTGGCCAGAATGCCAGAGGGGTGTTTTTTGGAAAGTAGGGCTACTGATAATCAGACAATAAAAAAGATTTCATAGGTTTGTATCATCACAGACTCCTTTCAGAATCAGATTAATGCTCTGAATGGTCTCCAAGAAAATATGTATTTACATATAGAGTTTGGCATGAAGATGTGGCATTGGTTGTGGGCAGTTAGGCATCCTCACAAAATTTTTTCATTGGTTCTTGATGAAGAACCCATGACTCAGATGATTCTTCAGCAGAACATTCAGGCACTTGACTTAAAGCCTATCTTAAGTTATAAAGGTTTTTTTTTGCGGGGGTGGGGTCAGGTAGGAGAAAAATGATGATTATCAGTGCACTGCCTACCAAACCCTGAACCTGCTACCTGTAGTATAGATCTATACCATCCCTATCTTCACTCCTAGAACAGATTTGACAGAAGTTTTATTCAGTCAGAAAGCTCTGCCCAAGGTAAATTCTCTGATTTTGTGAGATCCACCACTAACACTGCCTTCTGGAGAAATTGTTTTATGTGAATTGATTTCATTAACCACACTCGCCCTATTTGCAACTATGAATAATGTAACCAGACAGAAAGTTGACATTTTCATGCAAAAGTTCTATCATCTGCAATCTAAAATTGCCAATTTTTTTCTTAGCTTCTAGGTAATACAAGCAGAGAATACGATATGAAAATATTGCTTTGATGAATCAAGGCCACTCAATGAGAGGATAAAGACAACATTCTGAGTTTCAACTAATATCCTTTTATCATCAGAGAATGCATTAGTAGGCCTAAAAAGTCTTCATAGTTATGAGACAAATGGAAATCTATAAGCTCAAATAAATCAAGAAGGAGCCTTCAGCTTAATTATCTTCCCTTCAACATCTCATAATATTTTCTGGGTAGAAGTGCTAAAGCTTTGACAAAATATTAGGAATTTCAATGAGGAATATATAATATATATATTTCTTCTGCTAACTAGACAAGCTTGGTATAAACCACAATGTGTTTATCAGAGACAATGAAAGGTCGGCATTTAACATCAAACACAGGGATTCTATCTGGAAGCCAAATTTGAACAAAGTCCAAATTCCCAGTGAGAGGAGTAGGCCATTCAGAAAGAAGATCTACATCAGACATGATTGATCACAAGATTCTTCACTGCCAGTAATATCGTGGTAGGACAGAGAAATCACATGGGATGGGAATCTCCTCATTTATTCAACAATCATAATCCTTGCTCTTTAAGCATTTATGTTTACTCACATTACAAGGAGACACGTAGTTAGGCAACTTCTTCCATGTTTCCAGTGCACTTTGCTTACACCTTATTCCACACCCTGGTAAACTCTATGTCACAATCTAGCTGCATCTGTCTGCCCCACTACACTATGAGTTCCTGACACTGGGCCACTCTCATTTTCATCTTCCTTCCACAGCAAATCTAGTGTCCTTGCCTTCTTAAGCACTCAGTGCTTACAACAGCGATCCTACTTCAAAATAAGAACTTTGGCTAACCATCATAGCTATTCAAATCTCACAGGATCAACACTGTCCAATATAAATATAATGTGAGCCATGTATATGACTTAAAATTTTCCGGTAGCCATATTAAAAAATTTAAAGGAAAAGGTAATATCAATTGCAATAATATATTTTAATTAACCTAACACATCAAAAATATTATTTCAACATGTGACTAATATCAAAATTAATAAGATATATATTTATGCTATGTTTTTGAAATCATGTGTATTTTACACTTACAGTACATGTAATTTGCATGCTAAGTATGCAGTGAAATGATAAGATGCCTTATCAAAACAATAAAGTTATTTTATGTTTAACCAAAAATATTTTAATTGTTTCAATTTTTACATTTAAACCGTAATTCATTAAAAATAATTAAAATTAAAAACTCAGGTTCTCTTTTACAGGAGCCATGTTTCAAGTGCTCCATAGCTGTGCGCAGTTAGTGTCTACCATACTGGACAGAACAGTTGTAGGCTATTTAAGTAGCTGATAAAAGCAAGTTGCCAGATAGTGAGCGTCCACAGTAAGATCTTATTTTTAAAGCAAAACAATTTACACACGCACACACACGATAACTGGAGCAGTAATCACCAACTGTTAGTCACATGTGAATTCTAATAGAAGGAGTAAAATGGGAAAGGAGGTGAAGAAGGACTCTTACTTTTGTATTTTTACATCTATTATATAAATAGTAAAATTACGGGGAAAATGATTTAAATTTTTACATGTATTATACACAAACAATTAAGGGGTTGCAGTCCCATCTTTTCTTTAAGTAGCGACAAATATAGTTACACTCTGAGAGTGGCAGGGACAGCTGAGATTCCTTTAGATGAGGACTACCAGCAAGGGGAAAGAATTAGAAGCCATACTACATAAGGAATGTGGGATTGAGGCTGTTGCTGTTGGACCAGTAGAATGAAAAAGTGGGGCAGGGGCAGCTCTTTTCAAATATTGGAAACACTATCAAGGAAACTAAAATTTGATTTGTCCTCTGTTTTTACAAGAATAGAATTAGTAACAACAGTATACCATTAATATAATAGTTTGTACTATAAACCACATATTTCAAACGTAAGTCATCAAAAGTAATAATTTCTAACACAGAGATGATCACAGATGGACTGGAACTGCCTCATAAGGTTATGAGTTGCCAACCACTGAAAACAGTAAAAGGTCAACTAATCAAAATCTCAGCAGAAGACATTTAAACTAGTAAGTACAGGAAAGATGTCATAAGTAGAATCTTGTAACTAAATTATCAACCCTGAGATTTTATTATTCTCTGAAATTGATCATTATCCCAAGAGCAGGTATGAGATATTACAAATGTTTACCCAACATCCAATTTTCCTTTCCTTCCAAGAATGCTGTAGGGTTATATATCCTCACCTCCTTGAAGTAAGACATGACCATGAAATCAATCTGAGTAAATAGTGAAATGTGAGTAGAGGTGATGTGCGTTACTTCATGTCACTACTGAGTTTACGTAAACATTTAAACTATAGCACATAGTTCTACACCCCTCTGTTCTCCATCCTATAAGCATGAAACACCAGTGTGGAGCCATCACAAGAGGTAAAATTTGTTTTGTAGAGTCCTGTACACCACAATGAACTGTGCTTAAACAAGAAATAAACATTTGTTGTGTTAAGTCACTGATATTTGGGAGATGTTTGTTACTGTAGCATAATGAAGGCTGTCCTGATGAATACTGAAAATTCTTGCTTATGACCTTCAAGAGGAAATACACAAAACCATGGCCTTAACAGCATGGTTTGGTTTCTTTTGGAATAATTAGGTACCTCAAGGACAAACAGATTTCCAGTCTGACCATTCCACAAACACACAAGTACCATATATCTATACAAACCCAATATACCACAAGAACAGCCAGTTCGCAGACAGAGGAGCATCAGATGAAGCCAGTTATTCACATGTTTCACTTGTGAGATCCCAAAGAACATGTGGATTCCTGGCGTCAAATTTTCTAACCAACTAGAATCAGCTGTTCATTATGACCTAAGAATGATCAGAGAAAATAAAAGCAGATGGTTTGTGGCACAATACACACTTAGTTAAATACTGACCAAAAGAATTAAATTTTAAAAGATCACCTTAAAGGCACTTCAAAACAACCCTCAAGGTTTTTTGGATCCCTAGAAAACTGGGATCATGACTTACTTAACCCTGAATTAACTTCTGTGCCTTATAATAGATACTCCAACGTTTAGGAGTTAACCTGAGTGAAGTCGCGTACTACTATTATCCATATCTTGGTATTCTTTTATGTTGCAATTGTCTACTTTACTTTCTGGGAGAGAAAACAGCATTTTGTAAGGTTTATTCTTCTAAAGGGGAGAGAAAGGGAAACCCATGTTCTTGATCAAGTGCTCCCACTGTATGCTTGGTAATTCCTCATATGTGATCTACTCTAATCTCCCGCAGTCCCGTGAGACAAGTATTGTTAACTCTGTTTCACAGATAAGCAATCAAAGCAGAATTACAATTTTTAAGGTCATATAGCTTCTGGAGCAAAAATTTTAATTTGAATCTAGATCTTTCATATTTTAAAGTCCACTCTACAATGGCTTAGTACAGTGGTCAAAAAGAAGCCAACCTAATGTGACAGCTTCTGTTTGCTCATTCTAAATTTTTGATTGAAAACATTAATACAAAACAATGTCAACTAAGTAAGTGTTCTCAATTTTTAAAAAAAGGAAAGAATGAGAAAAAAGACACCATACAGAGGCTGCAAATGTGAGAAGCCTATATTTACACACAACCATCACATGATAGGTAATTAGCCAGGTAACTATAGGTTTTTCTCTGCTGGAAAAGTATATGTTTCATCATGCTTTGAAATCTGCCTTATTATCAGCACTGCTATGAAAACAATGTTTTATTTCTTATTGAGTGAATAGACCAAGCATGAGCATTGTTTTTGTAGGGCATAATAGAGTACTTTCTTTGTGAACCAGAAAAGTCTAATGGGTAGTTGGAAGGTGAAGAATATCTTCCATCATGATTAGCAAGTAACCATTTTAAGGGAGATGAGAATTAAAACAGTGCAATTGTCCAGAATACAAAATATTAGATGCCATGCTAAAACCATCTCCATTATTAATAACTTGTCACCTAAAAAAAAAAAGACATTACAAACAAGCCGATAATAAATAAAATAAAATAAAAAGATAAGGCAGAGCAAGTCCAGTCTGGATCTGTTTATTTTCCCACATATTTTTGTGACTGCTATAATCCTGAAACATGTAAAAGATTCCCTTGAGGAAGAGACGAATTAATAAGTGCCAGCATTAATACATAAAATGTCTACACACAACAAATCTCTACAACCGCACCAAAAATCCTCAGGCTAGCAGCTAGCTTCAAGCATGTTCAAAAGCTCTCTTAATAAGTGTCCTACAATAAGTCTATAGATGGCGGACTACAAATTAAGCCAAAATAGTTAAAAGCGACCTACCCTCCCCCAGCATATTGCTTCTCCTCCCAGGTACCAATGAGGCAGCCCCTCCTCTAGAGGATGTCATCCTGGGAAGTGCTGGAAAACAAGGTGACCACTGTACCCACACAGGGATCCCAATTCAACTCAGAGCAGAGAACTCCAGAGATTTCAGAGACTGATCATAAAAGTCGCATGTTTACTCAACGGAGGAGGCATAGCTTTGAAGTTAGAGCGCCTACACAATAGACCTAAGACTGTTACGAGAAAGATAAGAAAAAGATACTGCATTCTATTGCTAGTTACAGAGTAAGGAGCTTAGTAGGTGGTAGAGACACAGTGTGATAAGAGCTCTGTAAGCAGGGAAAATCCTATGAGCTGGATGGCGAACAAGGGTTTCCGGGACTTACACTGAGTCTTAAAGAAGAGAGAATTTCTATAGGAAAGAGTCCCGGAAGGGGCATTTCAAGAATGAGTGAAGGCATGAGCCACTCAAA